>NC_061853.1:21292181-21302181 GCF_019202785.1 Penaeus chinensis | reverse complement strand
ATTGTTAATCCAAGTATAATATCCACCATAACATGAACGAAGAAATAATGAAACTCCGTTGTATTTTTAAACAAAGGTTATAAACTGGATAAAAATCTGTTCGGAAAATGCATTAATATAGCCACGTGCTCTTATATATTATTAGTTTATATCCTTAAGATCCTATTTCGATTCTACGAAACAGTAAATCGGGTATTTTCCGATTAAGCGGGAAATCCTTCGGCTGAAAAGAAATGGAAAAGGTGAGCGTATATGTTTCATTGTCGCTCCAAGTGCCGCTAGGGTGTAAGCCGGTTCTGTTCTAAATAAGGATAAGCTGCGGCTCAGGAGGATTTGCTTTGTACATTATAAAGCCGTTTGAAAAAGGAATGAATTATGGAAGAAATCCCACTTTTATCTCTCGCTCTTTCTGCTTATCTGTCCGTCTGTCTGTCTGTCTGTCTGTCTGTCTGTCTCCCCCCCCCCCCCCCCGCCCTCCCCTCCAATGCCCATTTTCATTCTTTTGCGTCTCTCGTTAAATTGAGAATCTTTAATGCAAAGGTAAGTAAAGTGTACCCTGTAACCATACCTAGGCGATCCCATAACACGGTTTTCTTGGGGGAATGGCTCATCTATGTTTGTACAAGAAATCAATGGCAAAGACCGAGGTTCCCCTCAGCCACGATAGATCCTTATAAAAACACTCTACTTTAAGGCAATGAAGTTGGCAGCCACGGGGAAAAAACAGGGAGTGAAAGACTGGACACAATTCATACGCCGATATAATCGTCTTGTGTCTCTTTCGTGTTTTCTCTCCTTTTATTCCTTGCCCACTTCTTTCTTTTGTTTCCTCTCTTTTTGTTACTCTTTTCCCCCTTTGTGATTCTTTCTTACTCTTTTCTTTCCCATCCTCCTTCCCCTCTCTCCTTCTTTCTCGTTTAGATATATCATACATCTCTCTCTCTCTTCTCTCTCTCTCTCTCTCTCTCGCTCTCTCTCTCTCTCTCTCTCTCTCTCTCTCTCTCTCTCTCTCTCTCTCTCTCTCTCTCTCTCTCTCTCTCTCTCTCTCTCTCTCTCTCTCTCTCTCTCTCTCTCTCTCTCGCTCTCTCTCTCTCTTTATCTGTCTATCTGTCTATTTATCTATCTATCTATATGTATATATCTACTTATCTATTTTTTTATATCTATCTATCTATGTCCCGCTCGCATAAAAAAAAAAAAATTCTCAATATCAATGGCCTCAAGAGCAACAGTCCATCGGCAAGTAATCATAATAATAATTATAATAATTCAGGCTCTTCTGACGGCACCGCGCGGCACTCAAAGCGAACGAGTTACTGTGTTAATAAATCTTCAATGTCTTCTTTGACGCCGGAGACATGAACGTTGGTTTGTGAGTGAGGTTTTAGCTTTTCCGGTTTCTTTGTTCTAAGGATCCGGGGCTTTTTGTGTCTTTGCTCTGTCTTTGCTCGGCTACAAGAAAAGAAAAGGATGAGAGACTAACGATGTTGATCTCTTTAGAATGGAAGATTTTGAAGAGGCGGCGGCAGCGGCGTCTTGTATCAAACGAGGCCTTTATTATCTGTACTTCTGCTTGGCTCATCCCTCTGCAATTTCCTTTTCAGTCTTCTTTTTTTCTATCCTTTTCTTGATCATCCTTCTGCTCCACCTCATACTGTTTCTCTCCCTTTTTCGATCTCTCTCTCTCTCTCTCTCTCTCTCTCTCTCTCTCTCTCTCTCTCTCTCTCTCTCTCTCTCTCTCTCTTTTTCTCCCTCTCGCTCTCTCTCTCTCTCTCTCTCTCTCTCTCTCTCTCTCTCTCTCTCTCTCTCTCTCTCTCTCTCTCTCTCTCTCTCTCTCTCTCGCTCTCTCTCTCTCTCAATCTCTCTCTCTCTCTCTCTCTCTCCTCTCTCTCTCTCTCTCTCTCTCTCTCTATATATATATATATATATATATATATATATATATATATATATTTATATATATACAATTATATATATACAATATATATATACATATATATATGTGTGTGTGTGTGTGTGTGTGTGTGTGTGTGTGTGTGTGTGTGTGTGTGTGTGTGTGTGTGTGTGTGTGTGTGTGTGTGTGTGTGTGTGTGTACGTATACTACACATACTCACACATACATATATCTCTCTTTATGATACTCTTGGATTAGTAAAGCTTCCATATACCCATTGGAGTACATGAAGTATAAGAACATGTCTAAATCCATTTTTACGACGATTTTTAATTGTCAGAAATGTTTAATTGTCAGAAAATTGGTTAACGGGATAATGTATGCTGTCATGAAGGCTCAAAAACCAAGCATTTTTGTGAGAAGTTCGAGGAGGTTAAGAACTTGCTAACAAGCCTCGGAACGTCACTTGGAATTATGGCAAGAAAGCCTGTGCAAAAGCCGTTTTGAGCGTCTAATACATGGAGAATTTGAAAGTGAATAGGGAGAGAGGAAGAGGGGGAAAGGATGAAAAGGGGAGAGAAGGAAATAGAGAAAGGATGAGAGAAAGAAAGAGAAAAAGGAGGAACAGACAGATAGATAGATGGGCAGACAAACAGATAAAAGAAAAAGAGAGAAAGAGGCTGTGAGCCAGAGCGAGAGTAAAAGAGGAGAGACAGAGAGAAAGGGAGAATAAGCAAGAGAGAGAGAGAGAAAGAGAGAATAAGCAGGAGAGAGAGGGAGATCTGAATAAAAGTCCCAGAAGGCTGGTGGAATCGAGGGTCGGCGACCAACTTGGCTTAGGTACTGCGTCAATGGCAGCTATTGTCACCGGAGGACAAAGGGTTAAACATAAAGACGCCCCTGAGGTCTTATCAATCTCGACTCGCCTTCGCTCCCAGCTTCTCAAGCCATTTTCTTCTTCTCCCTACCATTCCCTTTCCTTTCTCTTTTTTCCGTTTCAGAAGTCCGACTGTCTCTAAATCCGAAAGTTGGCAGTTGTATCTGGCGCACCATGAATCCGGACAGAAGACAAGGAGTAACAAATGTATCGAGGTCTTTCACGGGCGGGGCTGCCAAGGCGCGGGCGGGCGTGTTGTGTCGCGGGTGGAGGCGGGCTCTCGTCTACCAGCCCTTGCCTTCGGTACTGCAAGCCTTCCTGTTGCACTAAGTTTTGAATACTCATATACGTATGTGTATATATGTGTATGTGTGTGTGTGTATATATATATATATATATATATATATATATATATATATATATATATATATATAGGCTCACGATTTATCGACTACGTGACAAATTTTCATCACTGTATGCCAATTGCATCCCTTGTGTGTGTGTGTGTGTGTGTGTGTGTGTGTGTGTGTGTGTGTGTGTGTGTGTGTGTGTGTGTCTATACATACACATATACTCACACACACACCGCACACACACACACACACACACAAACACACACACACACACACACACACACACACACACACACACACACACACACACACACACACACACACACACACACACACATATATATATATATTGATATATAAATGTACATGTGTATATATATGCATATATGTGTATATGTGTGTATGTATATGTATGTATATATATATATATATATATATATATACATGTATACATATGCATGTGTGTGTGTGTGTGTGTGTGTGTGTGTATGTGTGTGTGTGTGTGTGTGTACATATAATATTTTATATATATATATATATATATATATATATATATATATATATACATTTATATTTATATGTATTTAAATGTATATAAATACACACACACACACATATATAATATATATATATATATATATATATATATATATATATATATACATTTACACACACAAGGATATATTTTGTACCCGCAGGATTTTCGGATACAGAGCTTTTCTTATCGGGCGAGACGCAGGTACCGACACTGACATCCGAAATCGCATAAGCGCAGACACCACGCGCCCTGAAACACAACACAATTACACACACACACACACACACACACACGCACACATACACACACACACACACACACACACACACACACACACACACACACACACACACACATATATATATATATGTATGTATGTATGTACGTATGTATGTATACAGTGCCCGCAAAAAAAAATTACATTGACATTAGGAAGAAAATATAGCGTGGACAGCTTGTTTGCTTGATTAATGATGTGTGTTTCTTCTTGCAATTAGTACTTGATATTGTTCCATTTCTGCTAAATCCATGCTTTTCTGGCATGGATTCAGCAAGACTGACAAAACAGGAGTGATCCATGTGAACCGATAAGCTTCTTCAGTGTCTCCAGCAGACTTTTGATATTGCTACGTCTGGTTCTTTTCACTTCGTTCTTCATTAGGGTCTATGCGTTTTTTATGCGGTTCAGATGAGGCGAGTTACCTGGCCACGCTCAGTACAGACCTCGCGCGCCCTTAGTCCCAAAGAGAGAATCCCAAGCCATCACATCCACCTAAAAGTTATGCAAATCTGTGGATGGATGCCAAAAGATCTGTAAAAATAATTACGCTTACTTATCGACGTAATTTTTTGTTGTTGTTGTTGTTGAAATTATGTATTATTCACTAATTCTAATAATTTTGAAGGATATTACTCATTATCATGCATTAATAGATTCTAGATTTTAAGCTGAATGTATGTGATGTATTGTTTGAATGCCTCAAAGTATTTTGTTTGTAAAGAACCTGCATCAGTACATGTATCAGTATTGCATAAATGTTGGCTGAATATTTCCAGTGAAAATGTAAGTTATCGAAAGCAAACCAACTAACATTACTGAGACTAGCTTTGCTCTGTGAAGTAGTAGCAGTATTTACATCAAAGAGCAAGGAATTTTTTGAAAGATCCACATGTACCCAATTTCAAAGCTTAACTCTACAACATTCATAAATAGTAAATGCAGAATAAATATAGCATAAAATTATGTTATCTTTTCATTTCTTAAAAATTGTAAGATTTTAATTCTAAAGATTAAGAATTTACTTTGATTTAATTAAAGATTTAATTCATTGTTTCTTTTTTTCATGATAGAGGTTGGAGAAAAAATTATAACTTGATAAATAATACAAAAATCCACTATTTTGCCTTGGGGTTCCAAAAATCTGTAGTTTTGACAGTCTGAAATGAAGCACAAGATTGGTAGATCTCATGATAAATCTGTAGAGGTGGCAACGCTGATTATCATCATCAAGGACGGATCGTTCAGAATTGAACAGCTGGGACCAATGATCTTATATGTCTCTCGTGACCAGGCGCAATGAGGTAAATTTCTGTTGAGTTCTTCAGCAGCAGTGTCTATACTAGACGGGTTTTTTTCTGATCAGCACGCACTGGTTATATATATGTGTGTGTGTGTGTGTGTGTGTGTATGTGTGTGTGTGTGTGTGTGTGTGTGTGTGTGTGTGTGTGTGTGTGTGTGTGTGTGTGCGCGCGCATTCATATATATATATATATATATATATATATATATATATATATATATATATATATATATATATATATATATATATATTTATTTATTTATTTATTTATTTATTTAAATGAATATATATATATGTGTGTGTGTGTGTGTGTGTGTGTGTGTGTGTGTGTGTGTGTGTGTGTGTGTGTGCATTCATGTATATATATATATATATATATATATATATATATATATGAGGTAAATTCCTGTTGATTTCTTCTGTAGCAGTGTCTATACAAGACGAGTGATCCTTGAACATTGATCATGACGTGTTTTTTCTGCTCAGCACGCACTGGTTGTATATATACACATATATTCTGGGAACCTCATCAGACGTCTTCAGAGTTCCGGGTGTAAAAATAGAAAGCTTGCCATTTTTTATGTAAATTCCCTCTTCACCAGTGTACTCACAGACGGAGCAGTCCGAGCAGTCGAGAGGGTCACCAGTTCCATGACAGATCAGAACTTCCGCTGCCGAGGCATCGCTTCGTTCGCCTGGTGAAGTTATGCGTGGACTTCGGCTACTTCGAATTTGCTTGGGAAGAATACCAGCAGATAAGTGGTCCTGCCATGGGCTCCCCCCTGAGTGCAGTCATGGCCTGCCTGTTCAAGGAGACGCTGGAGAGGGATAATTACAAGGATATAATCGGCAGGCATTCAACTTGGCTTCGATACGCAGATGATGTCCTCGTCATTGTCCCCAGAAGCTCGTGCTTACAACATACACTGACGTGACTTAACTCCGTCCACGAGAAACTACAGTTCACCGTGGAGGAGGAAGAGGATCAGAAATGACCTTTCTTGGACACTCTGATCCATCGGGAAGATGGATCGTTTCTCTGTATACAGGAAGCCTACAAATAAAGATGATTATATCCATTACTACTCCGCCCACAGCAACAAAACAAAATCTGGCGTTGTAATCGGCTTTTTCCTCAGAGCACTGAGGATCTGCAGCCCTGAATTTCTTGAGGATGAGGTTGCCTATATAATTCATTCATTCATAAAACATAAATATCCCAGAGGCTTCCTACTAAACCTCAGAAAGAAGGCGGAGAGTATACTCACAAGATCAAACCCTGCACCTTCTTCTAATGATTTTCTCATATTACCGCCGTGTAACATTTCCCAGGCGATCAGCAGATACTGCCAGCACATCCGGGAAAAAGATACATGACATGATACGAGACAAGAAGCAGCCCGAAAGCAACCCTAACAGTGCTGTATATCGCATACCCTGCAGTAGATGCGATACAGCATACTTTGGTGAAACAGGCCGTGGTTTCAGCACCAGGATCAGCGAACATCGAGCTGGCATCCGTCACCATAGGACTTCCAACGCCATGGTGATGCATATAGATGAAGCTGGACATCTACCCAATTGGAAGGAAGCGAAAATAGTCCATGGAGGACTGAACAGGCAGAAAAGAAAAAATATGGAAGCTGCTTACATCGCGACGGAGAATAACATCAACGAAGCATCGGGCAGATTCAAACTATCCAAGGTCGTGGCAGCAATTATACGGACAACGAGTGGAAGGTCACAGTCGTCAGGTGGTTCGTCAGCTCATGTCTCATATATATTTACTCTGTAATTCCTTTGATGTATGTATTTCTGACGAAGATACAATCGAAACCGGTCAAATACATCTCTTGTATTGTGAAGATATTAATTCTAATTCATACCTTTTCTACATATATATATTATCTCTCTCTCTCTCTCTATCTGTCTCACTAATGAAATGTTGGGTGAATATACCAGGAAACCGCACACTGATATGACTCTGGTATTATTGTGGTAACTGCATTAGTTAAATTACCCTTCTATCAAGAAAGCAAAATACAACAAAGAAAATATATAATATAGAAGAAAATATAGTATAATTGAGATAAGAATGAGATACTATTTATGTATTTATCTAACCATTAATTAACTTATTGTTTAAATGTATCAGTGAGTATCTAATGCCCGCAGATGCTTATTTATAAACATTTATTCCAACAATGATATAGATACACAGAGATAAAATAATAGACAAATGGATACAGATTGATAGATAGATAAGTATAATGTATATAAAACATTCAAGGCTTCATCATACAATCTGCATAGTCAGAATGACCAAAATACGTGTCTATACACAACACGGGTCTTAAAGGGATGATTCGCCACGATATTCAACTGATAAAAAACAAACAATAAATTCAGCCTTGCAGAATGAGTCTTGTTTACTTAGTAGTCAGCTTCTATCAGAACTTTCTTTACGTTTATTTGTTATTTTTCCCTTTCTCTCCTGTATTTATTTTTATTTTTCTTATGTCTGTATATATTTCTTCCTCTCTCACGAGAAACATTGATAGGCAGTTAACGGTTATCTTTAGATATCAATTTGCTTTCATTTTAGTAGTATGTGCATCACGATGTGCTTATTTTAACTGAATGGATCGTCTATAGTATTGTCTCTCAAATAAAACACACACACACACACACACACACACACACACACACACACACACACACACACACACACACACACACACACGCACACACACACACACACACACACAACACACGCACACACACACACACACACACACATAATCACACACATACACATACACACACACACATCCACACACGCATACACACATGCACACACACACACAAACACACACACACACTCACACACACACACACACAAACACACAAAAACACACATACACATACACGCACACGTACACATACACACTCCCAAATCAATCGTCCTTTTTTTTTTTTTTTTTTTTTTTTTTTTTTACCTTAACCTCATTATAATTTCATTTCCTGTCGCTTTTAGCAAACTTTTTCATTAGGTTCAATTGTTTAACTATTTTCAAAAGGCACGTCAACAAAAACCAAATGCATTTAAAGATGGCTGACAAAGCGATATTCCTAATGGTCCGATTATTTTTTTCTTTTTCTTTTTTCTTTTTAGCATGATTACCGCTAAGCATCCTATAGCAGTGGCGAAGACGAGAAGTTAGAAGGCACAGTTACTTTGTGATGAAGTTAGTTGAAATATACAGATAAAGGGACGTTCTGAGACTGGCCCAAGCTGCAATTATTCTAAGGAGGAAGTTTGTTAATAAGTCGCGTTTGAGACATGCCATGGTGACACACATGAATTTACATGTAGGGTACGAAGCCTGTTCACTGACGGCGTATAAAGTGAGAAGTGTTTTCAGTCTTAACCGTCGAATTATGAGTGTGGTTTTCTTCCTATTTCGAATTACGCTTTAGATTCAGAGAAATGCATTGGTATATTTCACACAGTTATGCCATGCCTAAGTGGATATTGTTGTCTACTAAATGTATTGCATTCCGGTAATTGTGAATTCAAACAAAAATCTGTTTAATTCATTGATTGCTTCCTTTAAAACTTATGCATTTAGAGTGACTTTTAGTATAATATTCTTATGTTGGACTACATAATTACTTGTATTTACCCGTGGCCACCCTCATATACTGATATAATATTCCTTATTTCTGAAGTCTGCAAGTATAAATTACATACGTACGGCAATTAATACCATTTTGAAAGCATTGCACGATTGTTTACGTTAATTATCTCCGTGTATGTTCATTTGCACTTCTATCAGCCTAAGCTCTGTACTCCCCAAACCTCATTCCAGGCAGTAGCACAGCCAAACACTCCCTTCATCGCTTCCTCTCCCGCTCACCATCGTACCTCTCACATCATCAAATCTCAATAAAGCTCACCGGTTCCTGTTTCTGCCTACGGAGGGTAATGAAGCCTAATCCTTCTCATGCATGCTATTGCCCACCACACAGCATCACGGACCATCACTGTAGGAGCAGACGTTTACCCATGCCTGTTTTACGACTCCGTGGGAAGTCCCTCTTGCCTGCGTCCCCTTGTACGTCCTGCTGTGAGTCTAATTCAGGAAATGGAATCGTCTTCAGTGTGCGCGAGACTGCAGATGAAGAACCTCATGCATGCTCGCGTCTGTTTGTTTGCTTCTTCTTTTTGTCTCTGCACTTGATTGCATATATTAAATATATTGGATATATTATATTACATATATATATATATATATATGTGTGTGTGTGTGTGTGTGTGTGTGTGTGTGTGTACATATTTTTATATATATATATATATATATATATATATATGTATGTATGTATATATATATATATATATATATATGATTGATTTCCGTCACGAAACTCCCTTTTTGGACAAGTGCTAGGACGGGCCTACCCCGTGAAAGGCAGGCAGGTATTGGCAGGTGGAGACCGTTACCCCGAGTGGATGCCCTTCCTAACCTCGGATCGTGGCCGGGTATCGAACCCGTGCGCTTGCGGACCCTCCGGCCCACAGCCGCGCGCGTTACCACTGTACCACGGCGGTCCCACATATATATATATATATATATATATATATATAGAGAGAGAGAGAGAGAGAGAGAGAGAGAGAGAGAAAGAGATCAACCTCATCAGAAAAAAATTAACTGGGAGCACCTTACAAGATTTTTAAAATGTGAAAAAAGAAAAGA
>NC_061853.1:21279681-21282181 GCF_019202785.1 Penaeus chinensis | reverse complement strand
TGAAACAATTACTTTAAGAAATGGAGCAACTGATCTAATTGATTGTTGCACAGCAAAATTTACATATATCTCGGAAAATGGTACTTTTTTGGCTAAGAGGCAATTGTTCTTTCATGCACCTTGAAAAAATAAGTCTACTTCCACAATTTGTCACTGACTCTAATATAACAATTATGAGTTATTGCAAACTGTCGTCCAGATGTAAACCACCATATATTTGATATAATTTTGTCTTGCTTGCTTAAACATTTTTATTGTGACATTTGTTTCCATCCACTTTTTCAGCTCCATCATAAAGTGGAGCACTTATGCAGTAGTTGGTTTAGAATATCCATGAAGCCCAAAATTTGCTGGTAATATTTCTGTTTACCGACGATTTTCTAACTAAGCAGTCTCTGATGATTTGACCATTTACCAGATACTCGTCGCACAAACAAAAAAGAGCAACAGTTTCTAGTTTTTATTTATGAATAATTATTTTTCTATTATAAAAATGTCAATAAAATGTTGTTTTTTTTTTCAAATATGTAAAGAATGAATTTGGCATAATAGAAGGAAACTCAATACACCAGCCTTTGCTGTACAGATGCTGTTTGAGTTTTCTTCCAACTCAGCTCAGAATCCAAGCATGCAGATATGATCTATACACTCTACAAACAAATATTTTGTTAATTTAACTGATAGATTGATTAGAGAGGTTTTCTTAAAGTAAAGAAATACAAATATTCAAACTAACTGGACACCACTAAAAACGAACATATATAAATATCTAAAGGTATAGTTAGAAATCCTGATAAAGATGCTCGTATTATATCATAATTTGAGTGTCTTAAAAGTGCAACTTACGGTATGGAAGTGCTATCACAAGATGGGGGTGCTTGGGAGGCACTAGTGGTGCCGGCATCGATGATGGTGTTAGCACTAGTGATAGTAGTCACAGCACTATACATACTAGCAGCTACACCTTGTATCTCTCCCTCTTGAGCCGCAATGTCAGTCATAGTGTTATACCACAAAATATCTATACATCTATCTGCCAAAACTAAATCTTTGAAACAGGTATTTGTAGCATAAAACATAAGTCATACATTTACAGACTAACATCCATAACTAATATGAAGAAATCAAACATTACTTAACTTTCGTCTGCTAAGTAAGTAGATGTGCCATCCCCATACCAACAGCGCCGTTGTCGTACATTAATATTTATAAGTCTCTAAATGCAAGTGTTGGAACTTTAAACTTCACATGGTGTCTGTCACACTTTCTTCTAATGACAGTATTATAATTATTATAATGGACTTCAAAACCAAACTGATATTAGAACACGAACAAGCTGCTGCTTACTTTTTATTCTAGGGTCTACATCACTCGAAACAGAAAATACATCTATTATGTTGTAAGAAATTAACAACTTCGTACAAGCAATGGTTCTCTTATTAATTTAAAAAAAACAAAAACAAAAAAAAAACAGAATAATTGCCAAATAAAAGGATAGCACCACCTAGAAAGATAGAGTTTGGACTGGCTCTTTCTAGGGCAGTTACTCCCAATGGTGGTCTATTTGCATTGTCTATTCAACGTATATCCTCTGAGGGATTATTGATACTTGCTCCATAGGTCACTGAAGACACTGAATGCACTTTTCTTTACACATAACTGATTAATCTTTCACTTGTTCTAATTGATTTACTCAAAAGTGAATGTCAAAAAGCAAACTTTATTGGCTGCTTCATGTTTTCAATACATAAGGAATTCAGACTGCCGCTAAGTAGAGTATGATACACAAAGGCAAATTTTCAGCGAAGAGCAAAACAAATATGACCGCGTAACTCATTACTGCGATCTCACAAGTAGTTCATGTAGTACTACACGCTTGTGAAAACGATTTGCTCTGTAAGTACTAACACGCTTTCCTTATTCGTGTATTTAATGCATTAATTTACATTTATTATACTTCTTTAGCGTGTTGTGATAATTATATACGCTATTTTGTACAATAACCTACGAATGCGCGTTTTCGCCACCGGTAGATTTGACAAGCCATGGGACGACATTCCGTGATAAACATCGGCGAAAAATGTTTCGTTTTAAGTGTTGCGTCGATTCCTATGCATAAATCCCATGGGGGATAGGGATATATAATACATATTGTGTATATCCCACAGGGGTCAGAGCTCCCTGGCTAGAAAATATATAAATCGTAGTGTATAAATCCCACAGGGTTAAGGTTAGGTAGGTTTATTGGTTAGGACGTATTGTAGGATTACCACGGAGGTTTTGAGAAATCCCACAGATTTTGCCGAGCGAGGGGTTTGGTTCCCGTAGAGTTTTTTGGCTCGAAGGTCGGCTGCTTTTTTTTTTTTTTTTTTTTTTTTTTTCTTCTCTGTTCTTTTTATTTCAGCCTGTTTTACCACATAATATATACATATATATACATATATACATATATACATATATATACATATACATATATATATATACATGTATACACACACAC
>NC_061853.1:21254681-21257181 GCF_019202785.1 Penaeus chinensis | reverse complement strand
ATGTAAATTGCTACTTACTATTATAAAAGGTACCGTCTACTTATTACTATCCGCATGCTGATTTTCGAAGTGCTAGCATCGCCATAACGTAGCCAACATACACAGTATTATCACTAGACTGGAAATTAAATAGGTGTAGTTGAGGTTGCTATGTTGTTAAAGCTAATGCAGGATCGATGGCTGGAGAAGGCTGATGTAGTGTGCCACGCCCGTGTTTACGCTGGGATGTCAAACGAGGCACGCAGAAGGGAAGGGAGAGGGATGTGGAGTGGCAGGTGAGTGGGGCATTGGAAATGGGGGGGGGAGGAGGGGAGGGCAAAAAATACTCTCCTAGGAAATAGAAATTCTCCGCAGAGGTAGATTTTATTCTAGAGCTAAGCCAAATGCGTAATTTTTCATATTGTTTGAATGCTTTTTTTCCAGTTATTAATTCAATTATCGCTTTCTTCACTGGTTTATATATCCATCACGTTTATCAAAATAATATTGCGTGTGATCTATTTACACACTATACCTGCCTGAAACCCATTAATGTTGCGACCTATTTAAATGTCCGGGTAGAGAGCCTGAATTTTCCCTTAACTTCCCTCATTATCAAAAAAGCTTCCTTGTCTCATTGACCTTGTTTTTATCATTATCATTGTTATTATTACTATCATTATTATTATTTTTATTACTATCATTATCATTATTATCATTAATACTATTATTATTATTATTATTATTGTTATTATTATTATTATCATCATCATAATCCTTATTATGATCATTATTATCATTATTATTTTTATCCTCATCACTATCATTTTTAATATTATTATTATTATATCAAACAGCCAATATACATTCACGTGTGTTCTCCCTCTGTCCGTCTACCTATCTACCAATCTATTTTTCTATCTATGTGTGCATATGTGTGTGTGTGTGTGTGTGTGTGTGTATGTGTGTGTGTGTGTGTGTGTGTGTGTGTGTGTGTGTGTGTGTGTGTGTGTGTGTGTGTGTGTGTGTGTGTGTTTTGCTGAGGACTGACTGAAGGTAACCATCCGAGGACGTAAACATAAAGGAAAATTAATTTAAACAAAGACTCGGCAGGTAAAAAAAGGTGCAATGCGACTCCCTTCTCTTAATAAATTAATTCATCAATCAAGTAGTTGCTCAAGTGATTAGTTTAGTAATTAAATAAGCAACTAATTGATAAATAATACACCTGAAAAAAATATATCACTCAAATGACGTGGTTGCAAACAGAATTAAAGTAAAAGACAGATTTTACTTCTATTGAAAATGAAAATAGAGGGGGGGGGGGGTGCGATAAGCGTGGATAAGAATTGTCGGAGGAAAAAGAAAAATCATAAGAATTACAGTAATACTCACTATACCCCCCCCCCCCCCCCTCTCTCTCTCTCTTTCTCCCTCTCTCTCTCTCCCTCTCTCTCTCTCCCTCTCTCTCTCTCTCTCTCTCTCTCTCTCTCCCTCTCTCTCTCTCCCTCTCTCTCTCTCTCTCTCTCTCTCTCTCTCTCTCTCTCTCTCTCTCTCTCTCTCTCTCTCTCTCTCTCTCTCTCTCTGTCTGTCTGTCTGATAGGACTGTTACGACCAGATTAAAGCTATCAAAACTAAGGGAGTCTTCTGTACACGCCATAAAAGTTAATCCAGTATAAAAGTTTATCCCAGATTTCTAATGCGCAGTGGCAGCATCCAGGATTAAATTTGATTCACCTCCGGACCAGATTTTACTTTTGAGCTCAAATCTTAATCCTGCACATGCACAGAACGACAACGTCATGACAATGTCATCCACTCCATAGAAAAGATGGACTTGCTAATAATATTCATGATAAGCAATCTCGAAACAAATGTGAAAATTAATAAATATATATTTTTTAAGATGTGGGATATTCAAACTGCAGATATAACTCTTAACATTGAAAAGAAAAATACAGTGACTTCAAAACCGCGTGGACATTTGTTATCATTATCCTCGTTCGCAACACCCTGAAAGAAACTACTCTCCCCGTGCCCCGCGATCACACGCGAGAAAGAGCTCTCGGAGAAAATTCCCGTGAAAGTAAATTGAAATATAAATCTCATTTTTGTTTGACATCTTCATTTCAGTTGTCTATAAAATGTATAGGCTCCTTGAAGCTATTTACACAATTTTACTTGTACTGACTCAGATACCAGCATATATGTGAGTATATATATAGATAGATAGATATAGATATATTTATAGAGATATATAGATTTTTTTGTTTTCCTCTGTAGTAAACGTTTCCTTATTGACATTAGCGTATATAAAAGTTAATTGTCATCACACAGATACCCGCTTTTTCATGTAAAACAGCAGATTTACTGATAATCGCATTGACTCGCGCGCCTGGCATTGTGTCTTGAATCTCCAGTGCAAGTACAGTGGATTTGGATTAACTGTCATCTGGAGTTAACTGTTATGACACGTACAGAAGACGCCTTAAGGGAGATCAGATTATCAAAAGCTAAGGAT
>NC_061853.1:21237181-21242181 GCF_019202785.1 Penaeus chinensis | reverse complement strand
GACAGCATGTCAAACCAAGAATATCCATTGTGACAAATGGAATTAAATTAAACCTTAAACCTTAAACCTTTAACCTCTCTCTCTCTCTCTCTCTCTCTCTCTCTCTCTCTCTCTCTCTCTCTCTCTCTCTCTCTCTCTCTCTCTCTCTCTCTCTGTAAGTAAAAAAAAGATTACCAGCAAACGTAGCAAAAGTACAAGAAAAAAAAAATAGTCATTGTATGTATGCACAGTGCACACGCATATATCATCATGTATCCACATATACATATATACACCTACGGGTGATTGTGCAGAATATAGGCAGGTACAATAGGCCAAAAACGAATTCAAAAGTTTTTTTTTTCTTTGAAATATCTCCGAAAGAACTTTAAAGTCAAATATATTTATCTGTTATTGAGCAAGCGAACCAATATTGCAGAGTCTGTGAAGTTCAGAAGAATAAATGATCGAGTTTCGGCGGTACTGGCAGCTATTGGGGCTCAAAGGAAGCATATCACGGTCTTCAGAAGAAAAAGGAAAGGAAGAAAAAAACAATATAAAATGTTAGCAGGCAAATAATGGCCATAAACACGTACCAGATGTCGGTGTGTCTCAGATGCTGTAAACATGTTAACTATGAAAAACTTATTTGTCTAGTACTTCATGTATCATTCACTAACCTTTTTTACGGTTATTGCAGATAAGTGGATAATGTGTATATGTATAAATAAATAAATAAATAAATAAATAAATAAATATATACATATATATATAAAATATATGTAATATATATATATAAATATATATTCATGTGTGTATATATATACATATATATATATATATATATGTGTGTGTGTGTGTGTGTGTGTATATATATATATATATACAGTATATATATATATATATATATATATATATATATATATATGTATATATGTATATATACATATATATACGGTATATAATACATATGAATGACCCTACATACTAATTAAGGGGAGAAAATGTTTCTTCATAGAATGTGTGTACGTATGCACACGCACACCAACACACAAATATAAACACACATACACATATACATACATACATATATATATATATATATATATATATATATATATATATATGTATATACATATATATATATATTTATATATATATACTAGAAAAATATATATGTGTGTGTGTGTGTGTTTGTGTGTGTGCAGTATATATATCTCATTTACTTGTCTTGTATTTCATGAAGCAGTCGCTAAGTTATATATATATATATATATATATATATATATATATATATATATATACATATACATATATATATACATATACATATATATACATATATTTGTGTGTGTGTGTATATATATATATATATATATATATATATATATATATATATATATATATACACACATATACATATATATACATATATTTGTGTGTGTGTATGTATATATATATATATATATATATATATATATATATATATGTATGTAGGTAGGTATATGTATATGTATATCTATTTATGTATTTTTATATATATTTATATATACATAAATACATACATACACACACACACACACACACACACACACATACACACACACACACACACACACACACACACACACACACACATATATATATATATATGTATATATATATATATATATATAAGTTCACACACTATTTATGGGGAAGACATTGGGTCTTCTCCTAAAAATGGCACATCCAAGTTAAGGCGTTATTCTATATATTTTCTAGAAAAGAAGTTTGTCTCAATGGCTACATTTCACGTTCTGAATTAGAATTCTTGTCTGGTCTGTTTATCCTCTTCCTCTGCACCCGACTTTTCAGGATACAGTAAAACACACCAGTCGAGTTTGGCCTCAAAGCCAAACTTAGGATACAAGAAGAGTTCGCTCCGACTTTAGCCCGACCTTACTAGCATGCAGGGGACGTCTCGCGATTTGCTGATAATGTTATGGTTCACAAACGACACCACTTCTTCGCTGATTTCGGGCTTCAATAAGTAGTGTTCTCCATTGTCCGGCGTCCGAACTGCTTGTTATAGAACGTCTTTTCCGTTGCGAGGATTAGTGTAAGCGAGTTGGTGTTTAACTGGAGAGAAGTTAGCCATGAAAACCTCAAAATTCGTGTGATTTTTTTCGCTATCACGTGTGGGAAAGGAATAGCATTAACGAGTCTCTAGTGAAGTGGTCGGGAAGCATCTCCATTTGATGCTAATAACCTTTTGTTTCGTGAGACTTTATCGATACACGGCAGACTTCATCTTCTTCCGTGTTGTTTGGACCTTAAGATCAAATCCGTAGACACGACCGGGCGATGAATAAAAGCCCCGATAAAACAACGGACGTCCAGATAATCGATGGGAGGGAAGCTGCCTTGCTGAAGACGAGAAGCAGGCAGCGCAATGTTCCTCGTGGAAGGTGCGCACCTGTGTTCCCTGGTCTGTGACCTAACCTAAACAAAGCAGACCTAACTCACTTAACCTAAGCTAGCTTTACCCCTCCTAGTTTAACTTAGCCTAGCCTAGCCTAATCTAACTAAACCTAGCCCAATCTAATCTAATCTAATCTGATCTAACCGAAAATAAACTAAACTAAACTAATATCACTTAACCTAACTTAACCTAATCTAACCTACCGTAGCCTAACGAAACATTGGCTCTTAGCTAGGACTAGGGACCATCCAGTGGCCTACCACCACCCTCTCAGAATTGCCTTAAGCGTGAGCAGCAAAGTAAATTACAGAAGGACCTTTAGAATGGAAATCATAGGGTTAAGAACTCGTCACAAACATAACGAGCCAGCGGAAATGGAGACCAAATGCTTGCCTCTATGCGAACAGAGTTATGAGACGTTTCCCAAGTAATTTGCTTAGAATTACCAAATTATGTGCAAACAGACGTTACCTTATTATCTTTGCTCGAGGCTCTTTATCTGTATCATTTTCTGTACTTGTTTTCTGTAATGGCTCTTGTTCGTGTAATAAGTACGAGAGTATTTTCTAAATGTTAACAACACTTTACGTAAGTTTGTTCACTAACTAGATATTCACTGCCCTACAATATATTCTGGACATATGAGTACATAAAACTAGGAGGGAGGTAGGTAGGTAGGGAGGGAGGGAGGTAGGTAGGGAGGGAGGGAGGGAGGGAGAGAGAGAGAGAGAGAGAGAGAGAGAGAGAGAGAGAGAGAGAGAGAGAGAGAGAGAGAGAGAGAGAGAGAGAGGGAGAGAGAGACAGACAGACAGACAGACAGAATAACAGAGAGATATAGAGAGATTGACACAGAAAGGAAGTAAGAAATAAATTTAAAAAAAAAAAACGACAGAGAATAAAAGATAAATAAGAATAGGATATACACGCAAAAAGCGAGAGGAAATTGACAGAAATACGAAAAATACGAAAAGGTTAGACAGAAAGCAACAGAGGAAGGAGATGGTAGAGAGAGAAAAAACTTACACACAAAAAGTCTCAGTTTTAAAAATAAGGTTTTACGAGCCCTATGTCTTTTTTAATGTTCCTTAGAGATTCGTGGGATATATAAGTCTACGAGTCAACTTATGATGATGCTTACCAGTTGCGGAATTATTTTATCCTGGGTGTCGCTGTTAGGGAAATGACAAAAGCTTTTCCCGTCGACCGCTGCTCACTTGATGATTAACGACCAAGTTTCATTTTCATTATCATTATTATAATTATTTATTGTTATTATTATTGCTATTATTATTATTATTATTATTATTATTGGTATTATTACTATTAAATTATTACTAGTATTATCATTATTATTATTATCATTATTATTATTATTATTATTATTATTATCATTATTATTATTACTACTTCTATTATTATTGATATTATTATTACTATTACTATTATTATTATTATTACTATTAATGATAGAAGTAGTAGTATTGTTGCTGTTGTTGTTGATATTGCTGTTATTGTCATTGTTTTTGTTATGTTGCTGTTACTATTATCATCATTAGTATTATCATTATCATCACCATCACCATACCATCACCATCAACATCACTATCCCCACCACCATCACTATTATCATCACCATCATTACCATTACTATCATTATCATCATCATCATCATCACTATCAGCATCATCACCATCACCACTAGCAGCACCATCATCATCATCAATATCACCATTAACATCATTATCGCCATCACCACCATCATCAATATCACCACCATCACCATCAACATTACTATCCCCATAACCATCATCATCACTTACACCATCACCATCACTATTGTTATCACCATCATTATCACTATCACCATCACCATCATCAACACTATCATTACCATCTTCATCACCCACACCACTATCATCACAATCATCATCACCATCGCCATTATCATCATTATCAGTATCATTATCACCACCACTGTCATCACCTTCATCATCACCACCAACACTATCACCATTTCCATCACCATCATTTTCATCATTATCACCTTCATCATCACCATCACCACCAACACCATCACCATCATTATCTCCATCACCACTATCATCATCGCCATCACTATCACCATCACTATCATCACCATCACCACTATCATCATCGCCATCACTATCACCATCACTATCATCACCATCACCACTATCATCATCGCCATCACTATCACCATCATCACCATCACCACTATCATCACCATCATCACCATCGTACGTATCTAAGCTGCCGGCGGAAGAGCAAGGAGACAAAGGCGAGGACCACATAAGCACAAAACACGGCAAAGCGCTGGTAAAAAGCTCCGCGGAAAAGTATAGACAGCTGGGAAAAGAAACACAACAGGAACGCTGTAATTTCCGTGGGACTAGAATCCCTCTCGGACCGCGCAGACTGAAAATACCTAGACTTGAGCCGAGAAGAGAGTTTAGAATTTTGAAAAATATATATATATTATAACGATGATGATAATGAATGGATAGATAAAGAGTTGGAAAAATGAAGAGAATTATTA
>NC_061853.1:21212181-21219681 GCF_019202785.1 Penaeus chinensis | reverse complement strand
GATATTGCACTTTCTTTAAGAGGGAACCATAAGGAGGGTTTTCGAGGTCAATGAGTAAATGAGTGATTGTGTAATAATCAATCATCGCTTTGGGTTTTGTACAGTCATGGTGAAAATTCTTCTCAAAAATGAGCATTGAAATATTGTTACCTTTTTTGTTTAGCATTGGAGGTTTGGGAAAGATGATTCAAGACAAAAGGTTTCTTAATGACTGTACAATTAACGAATCGCTTTTTGCCATAATATGTACCAAAAACAATCAGCAAAATGACAGTGGATTATTAGCATGACTAGTCATGGAGGTATAATTGGACATTAAAAAATCAGATCAAAAGAAAAAAAAATAGACTTTTACTTCTGTCGTCTTTTTCTCCTCTCGCATGGTGAGCACGTGATCCATAATCTTTCTTGGGTCTACGCCACGAACTAGTAATACTTGAAAGAAATGCCATAATTGTATGTCACTGATGATTTTGGCAGTTGACCTCGCTCTTGCAATTTGGTCATTGGAGACTACCGCTCTGTGTGTGTGTGTGTGTGTGTGTGTGTGTGTGTGTGTGTGTGTGTGTGTGTGTGTGTGTGTGTGTGTGTGTGTATCATACTCAAAACAGATTACCTTAGTAAAACATGGCTGAAGTACAAGCTAGCCTTCGGCACATCTCTCTTCATAAACAGGCATTGCTCGTCGTGCGCTTCCATTTCCTCTGCGTCATCACCAGATTGCCTTCTGGCTCACCAAGTCAGACGTGTAAAGACAGAGGAAAAGCTCATGGGTTCTTGCATTCCGTGGCCAACAAATCGAGTCGGTGCTTTGAAAACCAGTGGGAAATAAAACATGTCGGAAAGTGATGAAAGTATCGGCATCAGAAATTTGGAAGGTCATGAGAAACGCCCGGGCCAGCATCCCTGTGAAAGATGAAACAGCACGTGGCATTGTCAAGGGATGCTGTTGCTCGCGAGGTCTGAATAAGTTGCATCATCGCTGCAGGCATTGCAGGTTCCAAAATGATGTTTGCGAGTTTTGTGGTTTTTGCTATAACTATATTACTGATGTAGAAAAGGTATGAATGAGAATGGATATCTTCACAATACAAGAGTATTTTAAATACGTATCTTGTATTGTGAAGATATTCATTCTCATTCATACCTTTTCTACATCTGTCACCATGAATACGGTTCATCATTACTGATATTATTTCTGTTTATATATTATAGTTACTGAGTTCCGTACTATTGTAATCATTATAAATGAGAACAATGTTGTATTATTGTATTATCATCTACAATTTACTACTATTTATGAGTTATTATTATTATCATTATTATTGTTGTTATTATTATTATTATGACTATTATTATTATTATTATTATTGTTATTATTATTATCATTTTTATTATTATTATTATAGTTATTATCATTGTTATTGCTATCACAATCGTCATCATCATCATTATTGTTGTTAATATTATCATTATCATCATTATTATTATTAGTAGTAGTATTAGTATTTTTATTACTATCATCATCATTATCATTATTATTTCTGTTGTTGATATTACTATTACTATTATTAGTATCATCGTCATTTCTATATTCATAATTATATTTTCTTAATCATTACCATTATCCTTGCTTTCATTATCCTTGTCATTATTGTTATCACCCTCATTATTATCATTATTATTATCATTACTATTATCATTATCGTTATTAGTAGTAGTAGTAGTAGTAGTAGTAGTATTTTATTATTATTATTAACACACGCATACACATACACGCACACACGCACATACATACATAAACACACACACATGTATGTATGTATATATACATATACATATATACGTGTATATATATATATATATATATATATATATATATATATATATATATATTATATAAACATACATATATACATCTTTTTTAACAGCCATTCCTTCCACTGTAGGACATAGGCCTCTCTCAATTCACTATTGAGAGGTTATATGGCAGTGTCACCCTTGCCTGATTAGATGCCCTTCCTAATCAACCGCGGTTCGGCGCGCTAACACTTGTGCCACGGCGGTGACTTTCCCCTACGACACCTGCGTTTGACTTCTCAAGGCGATATGTCGTGTGTGTGTGTGTGTGTGTGTGTGTGTGTGTGTGTGTGTGTGTGTGTGTGTGTGTGTGTGTGTATAATATATATAAATCCTTTCCCTTTTCGCTGCATTCCTCTCTGCGAAATGCCAAGAATGGAAAAATTTCCTGTGCAAAGCAACATGATTTCAATATGGAGGAATTCCCTGTTTTTGGCAATAATAATTCTCCTGTGATGAAAGATGTTTTGTTGAACTTGCATTTCGCCATCTGTCACCACGTAAATCGCGGATTTCCTCGTACCATTCCGTACAAAACGAGGCATCCATCCGCAACTGCACGTATATAGGACGAGCAGCTAACCAAACAGGTCCGCCGTTGCTAATAACACGTGTAAAATTGTATGGCCTCTTCACAGTGGCCTTCCAATTTCACTCGGAAATGCAAATATTGAGTTCCTTCCCTCCAATTCTACCTTGTCAATAAATGAATTTTCGGCGGTCTCTGATGTCCAACACTTCAAACAAATTGTTCCTCGGGCAAGTGACGGGGAGATCCGTAATGAGAAACAGGAACCTCATTTTTCGGGGCAGGGACGTTGCTGCGTTAAAGGTATGCCAGCCTCTCGCTCTCGAGTCGTGCCTGGCTGCTTCAGAGCTCTGTCGGGCTTCTGTCGGGCTTCTGTCGGGCTGGGTTCGGGCTATGTCAGGGCTGTGTTCAGGTTATGCCAGGCTTGTATTCTTACTCTAGTATGGTTGCGTTCAGGTTATATCAGGGTTGTGTTCATTTCATGCCAGGGGGCCTGTTCAAGCTATGTCAGGGTGTGTTTAGGCTACATCATGGATGGCTTCAGGTTACGTCAGGGTTGCGTTCATACTATTGCAGGTTTGTGTCCAGGGTATATCAGGGTTGTGGTGAGCTACATCAGGGATACAATTAAGTTACATCAGAGTTGAATTCAGGCCTTATAAGGGTTTATTCATAATACATCAAAGTTGATGTGAAGTAATGTAAGGGTTATATTCAGGTTAAATGCAAGCTACGGTTGTTTTCAAGGTATATCAGGTTTGTATTCAAGCTACATCTGAGTTAGGTTCAGGTCATATCAAGGTTGTGTTCAGACTATTGTAAGGCCCCGTTCAGCATATGTAAGGTCTTATGTTCAAGTTTAATCAAAGATGTGTTCAGGCTATGTCAGGATTGTACAGGAGCCATATCAGGGGTGTGTTCAGTTCTGAAGTACTGTTATCAGGTGATATCAGGATTGTGTTCAGGCTATATCAAAGTAGCGCCGAGAGTATTTAAAGTATTTATATATATTTGTATGTATATATATATATATATATATACATATATATATTTATATGCATACACAGTGTATGTGTGTGTATGTATGTATGTATGTATGTATACGTGTGCGTGTGTATGTGCATATATATATATATATATATATATATATATATATATATATATATATATATATATGTATGTATGTATATATATATATACATATATATGTATATATTTACATATATATACACATATTTATTTATATATATATATATATATATATATATATGTATATGTGTATATATACATATATATATATATATATATATATATATATATATGCATACGCAGTGAATGTGTGTGTGTGTGTGTGTGTGTGTGTGTGTGTGTGTGTGTGTGTTTGTGTGTATATACGAGTATATAGATAAAAGTGTGTGTTTGTATGTATATATATATGCATATATATATATATATATATACATATATATTCATATGTATATACACATATATATATGTATGTATGTATGTGTGTAAGTATGTATGTATGTATGTATGTATGTATGTATGTATGTATGTATGTATGTAATGTATGTATGACCTCTGGCCATGTACCTACTCACCGACTGAGATACGGAAAGGATGTTAAGCATATGGCTTTTAGTGATTATCCTAACACATCCTCCCTTAACGCAGATTGCTTTTATAATGCAAAAGTATTAAAGAAATGCGAGAATTATTCATGTTATTGAAGATAAGTACTAAAAGTAAGTAAAGCTTAAACCTAAAAATGGTACTTATAATACAAAAAACATTACGATGATGACATTAGAAGTAGAACAATGACAATAATGGCGTTACTAATGCAGATTATCAATCATGGTGATGACATTAATATCAGTAATGGTATATTCTGCGAATATTTTTTTTTTTTTTTTTTATGATAATAACGACAATGTAATTATCTACTTGTTGTTAGGTGGGCAATGTGATCATCCCCCCCCCCCCCCCCTGAAGAGAAAACCTTAGATAAACCAGTGAAAAGTATCCCCACTTATTTTCATTACGCAGACATCACATATTTACAAATCAAACATAGTGTTGATGGGAAAATATCAGTCAGCTAGCTAATGTAGTTCTTGTTTGGTCAAATCAGAATATATGCAAGCTGTCGACATAAGGTGGAAATAATCTTGAGCATGACATTCAACTGATGTGTGTGTGTGTGTGTGTGTGTGTGTGTGTGTGTGTGTGTGTGTGTGTGTGTGTGTGTGAGTGTGTGTGTGTGTGTGTGTGTGTGTGTGTGTGTGTGTGTGTGTGTAGATATAGTTATAGATATGTGGTCACACTAACTGAATTATCATAAACGGATTGCAGTTTACTATTG
Organism: Penaeus chinensis; assembly: GCF_019202785.1. Lineage (NCBI taxonomy): Eukaryota > Metazoa > Arthropoda > Malacostraca > Decapoda > Penaeidae > Penaeus > Penaeus chinensis. The sequence continues at coordinate 21,214,927 of NC_061853.1, read as the reverse complement.
CAATTACATTTCAAGCAAAAAAAAAAAAAAATCGCAATTTTGAAAGGATAACCTTGATTGCGTAACCCCCCTCTCCCCTCGCCGCCGCATTTGAGTTAGGAGGGAGATGGCACTTTATATTAAATTTGCATAAACTTAGTGGATATGCTACATACGTAACAAATACAATTCTGTGCAAACTACGCACCACTAATTTCCATTAGCGAAGGAGAAACATAATGGGTATAACTTGCAACAAATGAAATTTATATGGATTCGAAAGTAGGGAAAGAGAGAAGAAAAAGAAGAATAAGAATAACAAGAGAGAGAGAGAGAGAGAGAGAGAGAGAGAGAGAGAGAGAGAGAGAGAGAGAGAGAGAGAGAGAGAGAGAGAGAGAGAGAGAGAGAATGAACAAATACAAAGAAATGTTCTGTCCTTACAATACTATTCCCTCAATGCAAGAATACACCTTGTTCTTTCCTAATGAATGATCTAACGACAAACAACACAGCTGGGAGGAGATCCAATTCCCAAGCGTATGGTACATCACAACAGACTCTATTCTTCTTTATATTTGGCAAACGTCCGACCTTGGTCATCGAAGAATGATTCCCTGTTGGTCTCGCTATGGGGAGGACGAACAGATAGCCCTCGACAAGAGAATGATGGGGGCCTCTGACCTAAAGGAGCCAAGAAGACGACTATATCACAAGGAGAGTAAAATGAGCATATGATGGCAACGTGCCACTGTAAGGAGGATGCTGAGTATGGGAGACGTGCTGGCACTTCGCAAGACTGTCCTTTATACAGTCACAAAGGTTGACGAAGAGGCCTTCCATTTAAAACTCTAGGTTAGTAGTTCCCAACTTTTTTTACATTCGCGACCCCACTCCCAAACCTCTGACTCACCCGCGACTCCCTAGCATAATTTTAATGCTAGGAAAAACACAATCAGCTACTGTACAAGCTTTATTTATTTGATTGTGTCTCCATGGCATAATCTTAATAGGAATACTGAGAAACGCCAAGCAAATCGGCCTGCGTTTCCCCCCAAGGCTTCGCGACCCACCTGCTAACCCTCCGCGACCCCCTAGGTAGTCACGACCCAACTGTTGGAAGCCGGTGGGTGTGAAATCGAAAGTCGATGTCAGATGAACTAAGCCATTTAGGAAGCCCAGACATGCAGAAGAATACCCGTCTAACATACTCTGACTTGATATCTGACTGGATTTTAAGCCTGTTGAAGCAGCTTGACTAAAGAAGACTGATGTGGTGCTTTGATTCTCAGGAACCAGAGCAACTACACAGTTAAATCAGGGTCAGTCAAATTACTTTGAAGGCCAAAGGATTTTCGGTTTTATGTCGATTATAACGGAGTGTTTTCCAACATTACTAACAATTTCGTTTTGGGAGCCAGGTGGAGGTGACAGGTGTGCAGTATGGAGAGCAGAAGTTTATACTCGATACGGCCATGTTTATTTACACTAGGAATAAAGGTTCCTACTTTTGTCCATCACTGTACATTTGTAACATTTCAATTAAACTCAGTTTGTCTTTCGCATTTATGTTATACATGTAGTTGACCATTTTTAGTGTCTGGAAATGTAAAACATATTCATACAATTCTTTAGTTTAACATGTTCTTCTGGTGATTATACTTAAAAGTTCATTATCATTTGGTATTGTTCCCCCGTAAATAAATCATATAATTTATGTCAGATTGTGCGTTACCTAGATGCAGAATCATTACATCGTATAAAAGGAATCTTTCACATATAGTTTTTTTTCTATGTAGGTCATGTTCCTATATCACAAGGTCAATTTGCATTTACATGAATACTCCCCTTTACCCCGCCAATGCACCCCCTCCCTCCCCCTCCCAAACTTTCCCCTCACCCCCCCTCCCTCCCCCTCCCAAACTTCCCCTCACCCCTCCCCCTTATTCCCCGCCGCCCCAGCCTTTCCTCACACCAACTAGGCCTATACAACGCATTCAGCACGACATATGCGATTTACCTCCTGAAATTGGATTAATTCCTGATAATTGCGATTCCGTGTACTCGCGACCGAAGTGTAAAACCCGGTGAGTGGAGAGCAAATGGGAGCTTGGGGGAGCGGGGGAGGGAGGTGGGAGGTGAGGAGGGTTGAGGGGAAAGGCGTGTTGGAGGAAGGGGAGGCTGAGGAGGGGAGGGAAGGGGGGGAGAGAAGGAGAAGGGTTGTGGAGGGGGTAAATGGAAAGCAGTGAGGTGACGAGGAGAGACGTGATAAAGGGGGTGGGGATTAGAGAGTAGTAAAAGGCTGGAAGGAAGAGACGGGGTGTACTGAAGGGGTGGAAGGTAGATAGAAGAAACAATGAATGAATAAGGGAAGAGGGGAATAGTGGTAGGAAAGGGGAAGAGACGGATAAGAAAGAGGTAGATGGGGGAAGTGAGGGAGAGCAAAGAAGATAGAAGGGGGGGGGGGGAGGTAAAGAGAGCGGGGCTAATAAAGGTGGTAGGAAAGAGGGGATAGGAGAGCGATGACGTAAGTGGGGATGAAAGGAGGAGATTAAGTGCGGGCAGTGAAGGAGGTAGGGAGAGGAGAAAAGAGGCGAAATGAAGATGAATAAAGAGGAAAAGAAAGGGAAAATATAGAAGTAGGAGGGAGAAGAGAGATGGAGCAATGTAGAGAGTGGTCGGTTGAGGAGACGAAGAACAATGAAGGGGAGAGAAAGAGAAAAGAAAGGAAGAAGAGGAGGAAACAAGGAGAGTGGGAAGAAAGAAAGAG
>NC_061853.1:21179681-21189681 GCF_019202785.1 Penaeus chinensis | reverse complement strand
TAGTATTTTGTTAAAGGTCAAGAGTAATCGTTAGGTATGGAACATTGCTACACTGTGAATAACTGTTGCATAATTGCCTGTAACTTAATACCTCCTTATATTTTCAGTTAGAGAGAACCCAAAACCCTGATATTGTCCCTGTTCCAGTCAACATAGATCAATGAGGTATCATTATAAAAACAATGAATTAGGTAAAAAATACTAACATTGGATAAACTCTTCGTCATTTCCTACAATGAAAAAAGAGCACGTCATAAAAAGAATTATGAATGTTATCAGTTAAATGCAGTTATAGCTGAATAAGTATAATACAGGCGATTTTCTTTTCTTTTTTTTTTACTCTTACTTTTATCCTTGTTGTCCTATATGAGCCAGTGTACATTTTACTTATATGTGTATATATATACATACACACATATATATATATATATATATATATATATACATAATATATATATATATGAATGTGTGTTTGTGTGTGTGTGTGTGTGTGTTTGTGTGTGTGTGTACTTATGTTTGTGTGATATATATATATATATATATATATATATATATATATATATATGTATATATGTGTGTGTGTGTGTATGTGTGTATAAGTGTATATATATACATATATATGTATATGTGTGTCTGTCTGTGTGTTTATTATATATATATATGCATATATATATATATGTGTGTGTGTGTGTGTGTGTGTGTGTGTACATACATATATAAATATATATATATATATATATATATATATATATATATATATATATATATATATATATATATTTATATATGTATATATTTTTTTTTTACTTCACCCAATGCCGCCGGGGAAAACCAATATAAAATGGGGGAAATGCTGTGCTCATTTTTTATATTTTTTTGTGAAATGTCTCTGCACATAGATAGCTCTGCTTGTGATTAGCCACAAAGGAGTCAATTAGTATAGACCTTGTGACTTTACCTGATTTAAATTGGCGGGAAAAATGTATTGTTTACTCGTGCTATGAATATCAATGGTGTTTTTTTATAATAAATATTATAATTACTATAATGTTATAAACATTAGTAACAGCAAAATAAGATAACGTAAAGCATTTTCGTAAATCAAAGAAAAGGGTAAGCGGGTGAGACAGGCAGTACTCGTACTTGGCTCATTGGTGACTTAGTACAAGTGTAGCCATCTATGCGTAAAAACAATCAAACAAGGAAACTCACAGTGGGCATGGCATACACGTACACGTCATTCCCATCGGCATTGGGTTAAATAAGTGTGTGTGTGTGTGTGTGTGTGTGTTGTGTGTGTGAGAATATCATATTTTCTACGTATTGTCTTCCATGACTCATTTTCATAACTGTTAGCTTTAATACGGATTAACTGTGAGAAACCAAACTAATGAATAAAACAAGTTATGTATTATTTTCAGTCACAACAATAGCCTTAGTTCAGAAAACGACATATGAATTACATTTTGAAATGTTTCTCAGTTGTGTGTAGGATGATATCCCTTCCGGCTGAATTCTGAGAAAAGTATAAGGAGGGGGAGGGGCGAGGGGAAGGGGATACACCTACATACGGAGGAAATGTACATTATTGAAGGTAAATATGAACTCCAGTGGAGTATCGAGCAGTGATCATGTTTTTTATAGTTTAATGGCCGCACACCAAAAGAGACCTTCGATGAAATGAAAGAAACTTATTTGGAGGATGCCCCATCATATAATGCTATTATACACTGATATCGCCAGTTCAGGTGCCATTATATTAAATCAGGTTCTTATATCTCCCTTCATAAGATTAAAGTGGGCTTTTCCCACAAGATCAACATTCCCTTAAATATTGTTAATGTAAATGGTAGCGTGGCCAAAGTTTAAGGGGTTCTGAGCTTATGTTGTTGATATGGAGGTCGTTCGAAAAGACATAGTTCCATCTTCACTTTATTAAAACCTTCAATAAAAAGACACATACATCTTTACCAGGCACCTTTGATGCATAAGAGTTGCATAGCCTATGTGGTGATTTACCCTTAATGCCTATACTTATCTATAAAAAAATGGGGCGCGTCCTCCAACACCTGACAAGCTCGTTCCGCCACAGACGCAGCGTAAAATGAGTGAGTAGGCGAGGAAGAGAGGGGTTAAAGGTCATATGCCCCCCTTATATAGACTTTAGACCTGAGTTGTCATAGGCTTTTTTCCAGCAATTCCGATTGATTAACTATGTAGAACTACATAGGTATGAGAGAATCACATAGGTATGGGAGACTGTTGTAAATAACTAGGAGAGTTTAGGTACCACATAAAACATTATATTGATCCGGCGTAAGTTCGTAGAAGCACGAAACATCCTCAGCGCATCATGGGCGGCGACGTCATCCCAAATCATAGGGCATCACTACAGTGGTCTGTAGAAACGGTTCCTATCCAAGGGCGACCCCAGTCTGCCATTCATGAGGATACTATCCATCAAGGGGAGTGAAAGATCGCCATAATACTGTTTGATAGCTAGCCCAAGATGTCAAGATTAATATTGGCTCTTTGGACAAAATAATTCATGACAATCTGACTGCAAAATTTGTCTACTCGATGGGTTCCCAGGCTACTCACACCTTTCCAAAACCAGGAACGAGTCCTTTGTTCCAAGGCTCTTTTCGCCATGTGCCAAGTAAAGTAGGAGGACCTTTCTGACAAACTAATTATAGAAGATGAAACTTGGGTCCACCACTATGATCTAGAAATTATGGTCCAGTCAAAATAATGGAAGAACTTAAGGCCTCTTTGGCAGATCAAGGAAAGTACCAACGCTTTGAACTTTTTCCAATACTTTGGACTTCCGGCAACGCGTTGTACTATTTTACGTCATCGTTTAAATTCCGGCCTTTTAGCCTGAAAACAAGCCTGAAATTCGTCACTAGAGGCCCACCTCGTTTCTATTGTGCTTATTATTTCACCAGAGAAACTTAGCCTTGCTTATATTTTACAACGCAAATTCTTTAAATATATTTTTAGATCATTCTGTTTCCAGAGATCAAAGGAATAAACTATTCATTGGAAATATCTGGTAACTTTTCCCCTCAAACACACGGTGTGTCAGTTGATTTCTTCGATTTTCTGTATTGCCAATAACGTTTGTTTGTATGAAATTTGAACATGTAATATGGCCCTGATAGCAATGAATATCATCAAATGTAAGAGAATTTTTGCAAAGTGAATGAAGTTAAATAAACATGCTCGTACAAAGCCGATAAAATAATTTAATAATAATGTGTGTGTGTGTGTGTGTGTGTGTGTGTGTGTGTGTGTACATATATGAATATATGCATGCGTGTGTGTGTGTGTGTGTGTGTGTGTGTGTGTGTGTGTGTGTGTGTGTGTGTGTGTGTGTGTGTGTGTGTGTGTGTGTGTGTGTGTGTGTGTGTGTGTGTGTGTGTGTGTACATATATACATATAAACATATATGCACATATGTCTCTATATACATATATATATACATATCTATGTATATGTACATATATAAATATGTGTGCACATATATGTCTCAATATACATATAAATAGATCATTTGATATATACATTATATTATGCACAGTGTTCATGCTGACAAATGTAGGAAAGGTATAAATGAGAATGAATACCTTCACAATAAAAGAGAAGTATTTGACCGGTTTCGATTATATCTTCGTCAGAAATACATAAATCAATGGAATTACAGAGTGTGTATGTATATACAGACATATATGTCTATATATATATAGAGAGAGAGATAGATAGATAGATAGATATATATATATACACATATATATACATATACATACATACATACATAAACACACACACACACACACACACACACACACACACACACACACACACACACACACACACACACACACACACACACACACATACACACACACACACACACACATATATATATATATATATATATATATACATATATATATATATATATATATATATATATATATATATATATCAGACATGAGCTGACGAAACACCTGACGACTATGACCTCCCACTCGATATCCGTATAATAGCTGCCGCGACCTTGAATAGTTTGAATCTGTCTGATGTTGTGTTGACATTATTCTCCGTCGCGATGTATGCAGTTTTCTTTTTCTTTTTTTCTTTTTTCTTTTTTGTTTGTTTGATTGTGTGTTCTGTACTCCATGGGCTACTTCTGCTTCCTTCCAGTTCGGTAGATGTCCAGCCTCATTTACATGCACCACCACGGCGTTGGAAGTCCTATGGTGACGGATGTCAACTCGGTGTTCGCGGATGAAACCACGGTCTGTTTCACCAGTGTGCTTTATCGCATCTGCTGCAGGGTATGCGATATACAGCACTGTTAGGGTTGCTTTGGTCTGCTTCCTGTTTCGTATTATGTCATGTATCATTTTCCTGTGATGGCGATTCTCACTGTACTGCCGAAGTATCTGCTGATCGCCTGGGATATGTTACAGGGCGGTAATATGAGAAAATTATTAGAAGAGGGAGCAGGGTATGATCTTGCGAGTATGTTCTCCGCTTTCTTTCTGAGGTTTAGCGGAAGCCTCGGGGATATTTATGTTCCATAAAATAATTCATTATATATGCATTCTCATCTTCAATAAATTCTGAGGAAAAAGCTCATTACAACATAAGACTTTGTTTTGTTGCTGTGGGAGGAGTAGTAATGGATATGACCATCTTTATTTGTAGGCTTCCTCTATACAGAGGAAAGTAGGCCATCGTCATCTCGATGGATCAGTGTCCAGGAAAGGTAATTTCTGATCCTCTTCCTCCTCCGCGGAGGCAGTGGATCTAGATTTTCTCGTGAACGGAATTAAGCCGCGTCAGTGTATATATAAGCACGACCTCCTGGGGACAATGACGAGGACATCACACATGTAACGAAGCCAAGTTGAATATCTGCCGATTATATCCCTGTAGTTATCCCTTCCCGGCGTTTCCATGAACAGGCAGGCCATGACTACACTCACGGGGGAGCCAATGGCAATACCACTAATCTGCTGGTAGTCCATGCATAACTTCACTAGGCGAACGAAATGGTGTCTCGGCAGCGGAAGTTCCGCTTCTGTCATGGATCTGGTGACCCTTTCGACTGCTCGGACTGGGGTTGTGTTGTTATGGACAAAAGTGATTACATACTTATAATGAACAATTTACTTTCCGATGTACCAGCCGGGTATTCAAACTCAGATTGTCGTGACTCTTTCACTCCAACACTCTAACCACTAGACCACCGCAGCCTTTTGAATATATGTTTGTGTATAAAAATGTATATATATATACATATACTTATTTATTAATACAACAACAAGATCAGTAACGTATACACAAAGATGAATAAGAAAACAGCCACAATAAGAAATGATAATAAATAGTAATGTTTCGATCTCGTCAAGAATTCCTCACCAGACGGATGAATAACTGATATTGGCAGATCCATTTCCATCTCGGTTATTATTATTATATATATATGTGTGTGTGTGTGTGTGTGTGTGTGTGTGTGTGTGTGTGTGTGTGTGTGTGTGTGTGTGTGTGTGTGTGTGTGTACATATAGTCTTGAATCATAAATCCCACGTCCCATACTGCTATAATCAGCAATATCCAGTACTTCGATTTTCCCATATTCCTTTGAAACATTTAATATTAAGATCCAATTTGTTAACCTTTATAATTATGAATTCCTTCCCATTTCTCCTTTCCCCGTCCCGCACGAATTAGCCATGAGTTTGCAGACGGCTTCCCAGATATCGCAGCGAAGATCTCAACATTTCTGGTCTTCATTTCATGGGATACGACACTTTCAGGTCGCTGCCCGTCGGTGTCGTGTTGGTCGTTCCAAGTGAATGGCCGTATCTGCGAGTGAGTGAACCCAAATCGTCAAGACCAACATGTCATACTAGTTTATTGTTTCCTCTACCCAAAAGCCTTGTTATATCAGAGCATACTGCTTGTGTTTTCTTTTTTTATCTAGCTCGTACATGTATTTTATATTTTTTAATATAATCTGACACAAATTATGCATTTTTACAACCCCAATGACTTCAATTCATCATCTGGTCATTGGGCAATGTTGTGACCGTAATAGACTTCGAGGGAAATACTGTACCCGAAATATGGGCGAGGCTGGCGCACGGCCCTGCGTTTTGGCTATGATCACCCACGCACGATGGACCTGACGCTGATACGTTCAAACCGTCCTTAATTACTATTCATCCACTCGCTTGCACTCTCATCCATCTTCCACACTCCAGCCTCCGGACGAAAGGCGAGTAACAAACCCGTAACCTCTTCCAAAGCCGTTGTTTAAGCTTTAGACTAAATCACAGCGACGAGGCTTGCTCTGCCTCCGGCTTAATGATAACCCTCGCTAGCGGGAACTGATAAAGGTGGCACTGCAATGCTGTGCCTTCGTCATGGCACCCTTGATATTCTCTCCTCGGGGCCCAAAATAAGCATTAAGCGTACGTATCATACGCCTTCCTTATACGTATTCCTCTCCCTCTTACGCATCACAGTGCATTTCACAATGTAAAGTTGTAAAAAATGTGAAAAAGGATGATATCGGTATGCCGAAGTTATAATAATTTCATGAAATATTTCTTTAAATAAATGTAAACTATGTGAAGAAAGCTGATGCCAGTATGCTAATGTTACCATGACTCCATGAAATAAGTTTAAATAAATGTAAATTATATTGAAAAGGGGATATTGTAACCATTTCCAAAATAAATCTCACCGAACTGGACCTGGAACCTACATATCGGGGGAAGGTGACTCTTAACATCATCAAAGTGAAAACGTATTGAGACGGTTATGAGTAGCCGGGTTGCATTAAGGTGCATTAGATAAGTGTAACAGAATATATATATTCCTTTTATGAGCATTAGATAAGTATGACCGTAGATCATGTGAGTTTAAATGTTGAGTTCAGGTTGGTTTTGAACGTCTCTCTCTCTTTCTATTAATTTATCTGTCTATCGATTTATTCGTCTGTCTATCTACTTATCTGTCTGTCTGCCTATCTGTCTGTCTATTGATCTGCTCCTCTCTCTCTCTCTCTCTCTCTCTCTCTCTCTTCTCTCTCTCTCTCTCTCTCTCTCTCTCTCTCTCTCTCTCTCTCTCTCTCTCTCTCTCTCTCTCTCTCTCTCTCTCTCTCCCTCTCTCTCCTCTCTCTCTCCCTCTCTCTCTCTCTCTCTCTCTCTCTCTCTCCTCTCTCTCTCTCTCTCTCTCTCTCTCTCTCTCTCTCTCTCTCTCTCTCTCTCTCTCTCTCTCTCTCTCTCTTATTCTGCGTGTGTGTGTGTGTGTGTGTGGGTGTGTACGTGCGTTCATACATGTATGTATATGTGTGTGTGTGTGTGTGTGTGTGTGTGTGTGTGTGTGTGTGTGTGTGTGTGTGTGTGTGTGTGTGTGTGTGTGTGTGTGTGTGTGGTGTGTGTGTGTGTGTGTGTGTGTGTGTGTGTGTGTGTGTGTGTGTTTGCGTGCGTGCGTGTGTGTGCAAACGCCCATTTCTCTCCGCCGGCATATCACTTTCCATAAGACCCCGGCCGCACCTCCGCGAGCGTCGCTCCATTTCCCGCCGGGCCGTCGCAGGCCGGGAAGTAAAAGCTCTGCCATTCGAAGAGGGGAAAATTGCCCCCGAAATCCTGTGCTTGTACGGCTTCTGCCCAATCCCTTCAGAGGAGGGAAACCCGCCAGCTGCTGACGTGGAATATGAAAATACGTTCGTTACGCCGGAATTCATATTGTAACGTAATTCTCATCTAGCATTCGGCGGAATCGTTCACATTGCTTTGGTGAAGTCTCGAGGGCCAGCCACATTATTATTGCTGTTTTTGATGTTGCTGTTGATGAGGTGACGTCAGCTCTGGTCTCCAAATCTCCCTCCTAAAGTTTGCAGGAAATGTATTAGATGTCCGAAGTAAAGTCACATTACTGTTCTGATCCCTGGCCTGGGGCATGGGAGGGAAGCTTCCAGAAGGGGGGGATGTGTGGAGGGGGTAGGAGGGGGAGGGCAGGGAGGGAAGAGGGAGGTGGAAGGGCGCGAGGAAATGGACCCGCGTTATGTAAGGCATGAATTCGGAAATTTAGAAATAGAATAGATAACGCTAACGTAAATATCAGCTTTATTTGCCATATATTCAAGAAGCGCAAAGTGAAGCATTTCCTCTACCTCTTCAGCTCGCTTTCAATATACATTTTTCTTTATAAACCACTCAAGATACTCACCAACCATGCCAACGTATATTGCAGCCTCGACCGTCACCTACGGCCTGCTTCTCGTTCCGGCATAACTGTTCACACAAACACACACAAACACACACACACACATACACACAGACATACACACACACACACATACATACATATATATGTATATATATGTATATATATGTGTATATATGTATATATATATGCATATATATATATATATATATATATATATATATATATATATATATGCATATATATATTTTTATTTTTTTTTTATTTTTTTTTTTAACAGCCATTCATTCCACTGCAGGACATAGGCCTCTCTCAATTCACTATTGAGACACTTGTGCCACGGCGGTGACTTCCCCTACGACACCTGCATTTGACTTTAAAGGCGATATGTCGTTTCCTCGGGCTCGAGCCAGCAGTCAGAGCACAGGCATTTTTACGACCGCCGCGACGCGGAATTGAACTCGGGACCATGAGGGTCGGAGTCCAGTGCTCTAACCACTGGACCATCGCGGCAGTCATGTGTGTATATGTGTATGTATATATATATATGTATATATATATGCATATATATATATATGTGTGTGTGTGTGTGTGTGTGTGTGTGTGTGTGTGTGTGTGTGTGTATATATATATATATACATATTTATATGTATATATATATATGTAAATAATGATATACTGTATATATATATATATATATGTGTGTGTGTGTGTGTGTGTGTGTGTGTGTGTGTGTGTGTGTGTGGTTGTGTGTGTGTGTGTGTGTATGTGTGTGTGTGTGTGTGTGTGTGTGTGTGTGTGTGTGTGTGTTTACTCTTTTTGTTGCATTTGAATGAAATCACATGTTCATTCAGTATTTAATAAATATATATTTCTGTAAAAAAAATATATGTGTATCAAATAAGGTTAATATTGAATAGTTTTAAATAATGTTATCCACTCTATTGGTACCAAACGATTTGGTATCAAGTATAATAATAAGGGTGATGATGATGATAATGGTGATAATAATAATAGAATATAGTGATAATGATAATAATGATAATAATTCTGATAATAATAAAATAATAGTAATAATGATAATAATGATAATAATAATAATAATAATAATAATGATAATGAAATAATAGCAATTATAAAAATGGCAATAATTATAATAATAATAATAATAATAAAATAATAGTAATAGTAATGATAATAATAATAATAATAATAATAATAATAATAATAATAATAATTATAATGTTAATGAGGATGATAATAATTTGTCTCCAGCAACGTTGTTCACTATTATTTCACTGGCAAAAATTAAAGGTGATTTTTTTAATTTATAATTTTAGTCACAAATACAACTGGATCTATATGTAATATTTACTTGTAGACTTATACATGCAGTTTAATATCATAATTGTAGTTTAGATAATCTTGATTCTTCAACTTACATACACTTTGCTCCTCAGTATGCCAGAGAGGTTAAGAATCCATGATATAGAGTTACAAACTTTAGGTGTGAACCTGGACACTCTCTATCTATCTATCTATCTATCTATCTATCTATCTATATATCTATCTATCTATCTATCTTTCTATCTATCTCTCTCTCTCTCTCTCTATCTATCTATTTATCTATCTATCTATCTAGCTATCTATCTATCTCTCTATCTCTCCCTCTCTCTCTCCTTCTCTCTCTCCCTCTCTCTCTTCTTCTCTCTTTCTTTCTCTCTCTCTCTCTTTCTTTCTCTCTCTCTCT
>NC_061853.1:21167181-21174681 GCF_019202785.1 Penaeus chinensis | reverse complement strand
ATATTAAGTCAAAATATGCTTTTTTTTTCTCTCTTTTTTTTTTTTTTTTTTTTTTTTTTTTTTTGGTATTACATATATTGGACTTCATATGAAATGCGGAAGTTGCATAAGGTTTTGGATCTCATCGTATCAACCGCGACTGAGTTCAAATCAAACAACTGCGTAATTCCAATAATCACGGACACTTACTTGTTTTTGTGTGTCTACAAATCAGGATACACATCATGCAGCATTTTTTTTTTTTTTTTTTTTGAGCTTGTTTTGTTATATCATTGCCGCACATAATGATTCTGCAGACATTCAAGTCAATATCATATGACTCGAACACGTTGGAAATTCATGTTCCAGCGACCGTCATGATTGATTTCAAATCTTACTCATATAGAGTGAACATGTATTTGATGTACTGCTAAAAAGCCACATAAACATTTTAAACATCTTTCAATAAAATTTCATATCAAGGAACTTACGATGCGATTCGTAATTAATGAAAATATAAGTCCCTCGCTCGTAAACCCTGTCTCTCGTAAGAGTTACGAAAAGTATCAACGATTTCTCAACTAGCGACGTTACGACCCATTTTCGAACGCCAAGCAACGAGAGCGTAGGGGTCTCGTAACTGTTACGACCGTATTTACAATCGTTAGGCATCGCAGGGTTTTATTTCCTAAAAGAACGGCTCGAACGACCAATCAGCGTTAGCTAGGGAAAAAATCGACCAACTGAGGTACTACTAATGAGGTTTATCACTAACAGTTTCTTTGTGAGAAATTCACACAAAATGTGATTAAACAGTATTTCTAAAGTGATTTTCAATTCATTACGGCAACTCGAAGAAAATAATGAGACTTTAAAGCCAGTAATTTTTTTTTTTTTTTTCTAGTTAGAATCAGGTGTAATTTGTCACTTTAACCAGTAATGCCTTTATTAATATTCACCACCTTATCAATAAACTCATAATTTCTAATATCTATATATATATCTATAGCTATATCTATCTATTTATCTGTGTAATAAAATCATGACACATATAGGTATATATAAATGAATACATAAATATATATAACTAAATACACACACACACACACACACACACACACACACACACACACACACACACACACACACACACACACACACACACACACACACACACACACATATTACACACATACATCTGTCTCTAGCTTTCTCTCTCTCTTACTCAGTACTTTTATCCCATTTTTTTTAAACGTAAGTCAAAAGCAATTCATTTATAATTTCATATAGAGAGTATGATACACAACAACAAATTTGTTAAAATTATCTTTTCTCATTATTCATAAATTAATCGCTTGTTTCCATAATAATATTATATTAGGGTATTAAGAACCGTGCTTATAAATGAATTACCTTCGTTATTGAATATTTATCATAATTTGTTGTTCAAGAGAAAAATAGTCATACTGATGGAAGTTATGTATTTTCATTCAAAATTCAAAATGTTGAGTAATTTATATTTGGCCCACATTGACTAACCACATTAACTATCCTTTGCCACAATGGCTATCCTTATTTACATGAGCCATATATATATTTTTTTTTTTCCTGTTACCATGCCTCCTAAATGTGTTGCTCTTGCACATTAATTGATTTCCACAAAGAAGAGTCACAGCTGCACACCCTTGAAGGCATTTACGAGGCTGGTGTGAGCGGAGAGTCGCCTTGATGAACGTTAGGAGTGGTTTCGGGAGCCGCTAATGTCTCTCGTGCGGAGACGTGTTTACGCCCTCGGCAGTGTTTTGAAAATAAGCTCGTTGCGAGAATCGAGAGAGTAGCCTGATTTATGATGTAAACAAACCTCATACGATCTCGTATATGCGTTAGTAATTCCGGGCCCTGATTGGCTGGCTGAAGTGTATCAAAATGTTTGCCTTCAAAATGTTTCAACAGGTTCCAATAATGTACGCGTAAAGGGCCAACATGTATCAGAGTGTATCAAAGTGTCAGGGGTTTCGGAAACGTTTTAAAAATGCCTATAATATTCCTAGAAAGATATAATTTTGAAAAGACAAAGATACTACTGACTTGCTAAATAAAACAAAATGAAGAAACATTATTAAATACACAGGTTAAGAGTTAATATAATAAAACCACTGCAAACACAATTCCAATAATAACAAAAGATGCGTAATCTCTGAGGCAGATCGGCTTCAAAGTGTTCCACCTCTTGTATCGAGGGTAAAATCTCATCCTGTTTCCTGACACACGGATCTATTCAATAACCAGTTTGTTTGTGTGATGTTTCACTACACCCCGAGCCTTAAGATATCAAATTTAAGCATCCGTTAAAATCTGAATATGGAGCCGAAAGTACTTGTTTGAAAGAAAATTATTCAGTGACCTGGATACATAATCATCAATTACAGAGATATGATGTTAAATAAAATACCCTGAAGAGTCCCGATTAATAAATCCCTCACCGTGTTTTTCCTTTTCCTTTTTCAACCACACGATGCTAAATGTGAATGCTGTCTCATTTTACTAAATCTGCTGAAATGAATGTCTCTGTAAACTTGTAAGGCGAGCGGTGATCTAAGGGAGGATATAGAATAACCATGCAGTCTGTCTTGTCTCCCGGCCTCTCGCTGCTTCGAAGAGCCTCTGACGGGAAGATCACAAGACAAGTTCCAGGAATGTTAATCTATCGGCGTCAAAAGGCTATGTTAACGAGAATCCTTTATCTTCAAACGACAAAATGCACTTGGTACTGTAAACGTTAGTGATTGATGAACAGGAACAGAAACAATGATATGGTTGGACATTGCATACTAACTAGCATATGGTTGTTGATGCATTGAATGTGCGCATATTGGTATAAAATAGTCCTCAGTACAAAAGAAAATCCTGTTGAAGTAAATTTCTAGTAAAGAGAAGGGGTTAGGAATCGAATTTTATTTGTTTTTATTGTTTATCATTAACAACTTCATCATCGACCCCAGAAATAAACTGTTAATTGTGTGATTTAAAATTGTTGTCATATTTTACGTATCGAGTTTATTTGTTTTTATTTTTTATCATTAACAACTTCATCATCGACCCCAGAAATAAACTGTTAATTGAGTAATTTAAAATTGTTGTCATATTTTACGTTTACCTTGAATATGAAACATAATTTCAACTTGGGTGTCCTATTTATATAGCTTCAAAATCTAATCAACAGAAAATATGCACAAGTTGCCGACTACAAAAGAAGTACTAAGTCATTTCCTTCTCAAGGAAACGAGTTTACCTGAGACATAAAAGTTCTTGGACGATCCTCCTGAAATTATACCCCAAAAGCTTACTGTCAGGCTCCTAATCCAAAAGCCTAAATTCATTATGGTTCAACATTAAACAGGAGAACAGGATCGTTAACAACACTGCCAAACTACAACAACGTTCCATACGACGTCTCGCTACTATAATCTCATTCTAAAATAAGATTACCGAGCTCCACTCACGCTTAGAGAGCTAAATTACCTGCGACACACTTACGTAGTTCATTGTCGTGCCAGGAAACAAAATTGCACTCACTTGAAATGCTTGTCGTCCACGGGTCCTCGCCACGACGTATAAACTCATCTAGAAAAGTGAATCTGACCATAAAGAATTTCGTTCTAGTAAAAAATAACAAATAAATAAGTTTGTCAAACGTCACGACCTGTTCAGGCGTACGACCACGGGCTATTTGTTTGATATAGCGAAAATATGTACATGTAACTGTGTGTGTGTGTTTATTTGCGTGTGCGTGTGTTTAAATGGACATACATCCTTATATAAGTGTGTGTTTCGGAATACACACTGGTACTTTTTGACTAACAAAATGCAGTAACTCCCGTTTCCTCGTCAAGGAAAAAGTTAACGCCAGTACTCGCTCTAATTAGCATGTGATTAATTTCCGAAATCCCTGCTGTAGTTAGAATTACGGTGAAGTTTGTGCCTCGAATATCTATGTCTCTCTCTCAGAACCCTCTCTCTCCCCCCCCCCCCCCTTTCTCTTTCCCTCATTTCCGTCTGCTTTCCGTCTTTCTCTTTATATTCTCGCTCGCTCTCTCTCTCTCCTCCTCCTCCCCTTCCTCCTCCTCTTCTTCTTCTTCTTCTTCTTCTTCTTCTTCTTATCCTTCTTCTTCTTCGTCTCCTTCTTCCTCTTCTTCCTCCTCCTCCTCCTCCTCTTCTTCTTCCTCCTCCTCTGTCCTCTCTCCTCTCATCTCGATCCTCACCGCTCTCTCCTCTCTCTCTTTTTACTCTTTCCTCTACTCTCTCTTCTCTCTCTACTCTACTCTCTCTTTCTCTCTCTATCCCTCTCTCTCTCTCTCTCTCTCTCTTTATATATATATATAGATGTCTCTATCTCTCTCTATCTATCTATCTAAATATCTATCTATCTATCTTTATCTCTATTCATTCCCTCTGTACACTCTCTATTTATTATATCCATTTATCTCTCTCTTTGTCTATCTATCTATCTATTTATCTATCTGTCTCTTCTCTCTACTCTCTCTCTGTGCGCGCTCTCTCTACTCTCTCTCAAAATGAGGCCAAAATTAACTGGACAGCCAAATCAGTCCGCCTGCTTTTAATCATGCCATTTATATCTGTAATGACTGAACTCATATTCAGAATTAATATCCATTAAAAGGAATATCATGCCGTTTCCATTCCATTGTTGTACTTAGAATAGTTAAAATAGAAGTTTGATTTCACATCTTTTGTCATTTATTCTGTTTTATTATATCACTATTTACATCCTGTGGTTAGGTGCATACTGTCTAACAATAACAGGAGTGTTATAATTATTATCATTATTACTGTCATTATTGTTATTTTCTTAGTATTATGAAAATTCATTGGAAATGCGTTTTATCATTATAGCTATAACTATGATTGCAAATGTTATTAAGCAGTGAAATATTAACGAAATCATTTAAAAATACATATTCAATAGAGCTTTTTGAAACAGGCTTGGTAGAATTATATGCACTTGCTGAGAGTTATTAACCTCTATTTTCCTTTTATGGATTTTTTGTTTTCAGTATGACTTAGGCAATATCATAGCTTGTTTCCACATGTCGGTTTACTGGTTCACCATCAGATTATAGTAAGAGTTAAGAATGTCATTATAATTCATAAGTAGAATGAGTAGCTTCAATACAAAATCGCTTCTAGATGATATACAGCAGGGTATCCATATTGCAGGATTTTTTTAGGGAAACCTCTGCTTTATGTATTTTCTTCAGTATGATTGCTATTAAATATGTACTGATCTGTACTCTTTACTCGATCCTTTACAGTTCTTTCCCTTTCAATAGGTCTTTCCAACTGCCTCGCCAAAAACATACCGGTTTTAGCCGCGACTGTTTCATTCTAGGAAGAACCATTGACTTCAATACATGTTTAACTAGACGTTTGCTCATGAAATTCTAAATTCTTTTGTATTCCAGGCAATCAGACGAGATGTTGCTAAACGTTTTGTTATTTCATCCGCTTGGCTCGTCTCCATCACTGTCTTGCTTCATCGTAACTCCTCACTGTTGTTTGCCTCACTGGCTCTCGTGACCAATATGTTACGTTTACATTACTTAATCGCCGTAGCATGCTTCTAATTACATTATCTATAAGTAGATGTTCAGTCTCATCAATCTCTTCAATGTTTATAGCTTGAGACTGCGTAGAAGTTGGAGGATAGACAGTCATCCATTTTTTTATTTCCTATCCATAGTATGCTCATTTTACAGAATCGCCGCTAGGTGGCGTGCTAAAGAAAACGTTACGTGGATATATGGCGATACTTATCTATTTTATTTTAAAAGAAACAGAACTTGCCAGATACTCAACACATTATCTTCTTGTTAGATATATGTGTCTAGTCGCGGATCTTCTGTCTCTTTACCAACTTCAACTTTTATATCGTTTGAACTTTAATTTCCCATAACATCTGAGTCTCCTCGTTATGAAGCAGTTAATCTACTTCGAAATCGTAAAATTTACAAGCATGACCAAAATTAAAAGTCGTACCACCGTCACCGTCATTATCACTTCATCATCATCACCATCATCATCATCATCACCATCACCACCATCATCATCATTATCATTATCATTTATCCTCCTCATCATCCTCATCATCATCAAAATCATCGCCAATGTCATTGTCGACAGCATCATCATCAGCATCATTCATCTTTATCATAATTATCAATTTAGCAATGGTATGTAACTATAACTGTTTTCAGATTACCTTTACCCTTTCTTCAAATCAAACTCAACAATTTATGCATAATGTTAATTCTTTATTAATTCCATAAAGGTCAAAGAAATATTATTAATGCATCACTCGAACTGAACAGAGAATATCCAAATGAAAGACGAAAATATGGAATGACCGATATATATATATAAATATATGAATAATATGATATAATATATATACACACACACACACACACACACACACACACACACACACACACACACACACACACGAAGGAATCCACAAGGGTTATCAGGAAACCGGCAAGAGAAAATGAGAAAAGACGCGCTGGCAACCCGAGCCACTCAGACATCCACAGATCAAGCGCCACGAGGATCCCTTTGACAAAATACCGAATGAGATACAGATTGCTTGACATTTCTTTATTTCTTCTTTATAGATTTAGACCTCGTGATTATCTCTACGGATTTGCATGGTAATAGAACCACGAACGGACCACATGGAAATGATCTTTCGCCGTGTCATTACGTCGTTGGTAAGATAATGATGTCATTATCATCCGATCGCTCCGAAGGGGATGACCGTTTCATCTCGACGAAAGAAAAGATCTTTGTGTGTGATGAAAGTATAAGGCCAGAAAGACCAAGGAACTGGATCACACATATTGGAATTCGAGTCTTTTATAACGTAATAAAAAAGAAACTCATTTTTTCTTTCTTTTTCGTTTTGTATATCTTTTATTTGTTAGATTATTTTCCCTTCCTCATAACTTCTATTCATTCATTTCTCCATTATTTCATGAATTAACGTTTTCAACTTTCAAGACTATTTCTTCATCATGCATTTTCATATCCCGAAGAAATATATTAACCAGAGGCATAAACGTCACAGAGAAGTCACACGCGTAGGAGACCTGTGGAACGCTAGGATCAAGTCAAATACACATTCACCTCGCAACAGCCGGAGATTTTATTACCGAGCAAACAAAACCAAAATTAATGTCAGGGCTAAAGTTTTTATAGTCTCGTTCATAAAAAAATATGTATTTATTATAACACCAATAACCTAGATAGGCAGGGATGAGTTATTTCATACTGGTTGACATACAGATTTGCAAAAGTCAATCTAAATTGAAAAATGCCCTACATCTCAGTTGGAGCGCATATTAGATAGACAGTTAAATAGACATCTTTTTAACAATACATACATATATATATGTGTATATGTATATGTGTGTATATATATATATATATATATATATATATATA
>NC_061853.1:21159681-21162181 GCF_019202785.1 Penaeus chinensis | reverse complement strand
AAGTGCGAAAAAATATAATAGTGTGATGTGACGCGGATTACGAGATATTACTTACTATAAATAGATAAAAAGAATAAATACTAAGAACGATAATAATCCTTTTCTTCTTTTTCTTTCCCGTTGTGTCAAAAATCTGTTATTCAGGAGCTTAGCATTTCCCCGAGAAAGCCAGGCGACTTGATAGAAAAAAATAGATTCCGATCAATACTTCAAATCTATTCCCCAGCGCGCTATTTTCGAGGAGCTGTGGTCATACATAGCTCACGCGTTCTGCCGCCGCAAGACGTCGGGGAAAAGCGGGTGAGGAGGTTCTTATTAAAGCCTTAGGGACGGGTAATTCGGGTTAATAGCTGCGTGCCCGAATCGATGAAGGAAATGTAAGACTCTGCCAAGGACGGGAGAGACACGCCCTCGGAGGGTCATGTCATGTCACATTATCTGTTAAGCATGCTTGGTTCACTTCACTCGCTCACTTCCTTGCATGTTGCCAGTCGCACAACCCGAGGAATGCGAAAAGGCGTTGCATGCACGATATGCAAACAGAATGCTAACAATCCATGAAGATCGGACAGAAAACTATCACTTATCTACAGAGTTCGTGCCGATTCAGTTATTAGAGCAGATACCGCGAGTGTTTGCTGGCCATTAGCAACGCACACACATGAACTCAACTACTTTGGCATAGAAGTAACATCAATGCCAGCCTTCAGTCGCAGACATTGTACGTTGAATAAGTGTCGCATGCCCTCGTCCACACAATACAGAGGGCTTAAATGAAGCATATGAAACACTCGAATGCTGCACCGGATTACTCCCACTCTTTCTTTATAGTCCTCTGGGTTGACTGAAGAGCCTACTTAATATGTCGGTGTCGAGTGGGTGGTAAGGAAACGCTTCATAAGCTGCCACGCGCCTATAAAGAAAAAAATCACATTTTTTAAAACACTGACACCCACACTGCATGTTTTTTTCCCCCGTCAGTGCGTCATATTTTTTCAGCAAAACATAACTTTGTATGTATGTGTGTCCGTGTGTGTGTGTGTGTGTGTGTATATGTATATATGTTTTTATATATATATATATATGTGTGTGTGTGTGTGTGTGTGTGTGTGTGTGTGTATGTGTGTGTGTGTGTGTGTGTGTGTGTGTGTGTGTGTGTGTGTGTGTGTGTGTGTGTATGTGTGTATATATATGTATATATATATATATATATATATATATATATATATCTTGTATGTACGATTATGTACTGTACATATATATATATATATATATATATATATATATATATATATATTTATATATATATATATATATATATATATCTTGTATGTACGATTATGTAATGTACATATACATATATACTTATATATGTGTGTGTGTGTGTGTGTGTGTGTGTGTGTGTGTGTAAATATATACTTGTATATGTATATTTACATATATAGTGATAATAACAGCGATGATGATAATTGTAAAAGTAATCATAATAATAATGGTGATAAAAATAATAAGGGTAATAGCAATATTAATAATGAATCGTAACATCGATAAGAACACCAGCGGATATAATGATAAAAAATAATGTAAGTGACGTAATTATGACATTGATCATGACATCAACAAAAGAATGGAGAAAAAAATATATATCTGTTTTGTTCCTGTTTATTGGACATTTAAAGAAATACTCAACATGGGCAGCACGAAACAAAACAAAAATGTTTTTAAATGATTAGATAGTTAATCTGATCTCATTTTCTTCTGATTGAGCAGATTAAAAGCTTTGAAAAAAAAATGAGGTTTGTCAGCATTTTACATAGAAGCTTGCATATATGCTTACTTCTATGTATATGAAAAAAAAAAATTGTGTATGTGGATCTGGATGTGTGTGTGTGCCCAGGAGCGAGAAGTTGCAATTGTCGCCTGGAGGTCACTGCTGTGGCTGGGCACCACGGCGGGTAAGGACTAAGCCGAGTCAGCACCAGCTGACACACGTTAGCGAGTCGGCATTGGTCGACACAGGCCGGGCTCCACTCATGGGCATAGCCCGGGCGAAGCTTAGCTTCGCATATCGGACTTCTCTCTCTCTCTCTCTCTCTCTCTCTCTCTCTCTCTCTCTCTCTCTCTCTCTCTCTCTCTCTCTCTCTCTTCTCTCTCTCTCTCTCTCTCGCTCTCTCTCCGCTCTCTCCTCTCTCGTCTCTCTCTTCTCTCCTCTCTCGCTCTCTCTCTCTCTCTTCTCTCGTCTCTCTCTCTCTCTCTCTATCTATCTATTTATCTATCTATCTATCTCTATCTCGCTTTCTCTCTCTGTCTCATTCTCTCTCTCTCCTCTTCTCTTCCTCTCTCTCTCTCTCTCTCTCTCTCTCTCTCTCTCTCTCTCTCTCTCCTCTCTCTCTCTCTCTCTCTCTCTCACCCTCTCTCTCTCTCTCTCTCTCTCTCTCTCTCTCTCTCTCTCTCTCTCTCTCTCTCTCTCTCTCTCTCTATCTATCTATTTATCTATCTA
>NC_061853.1:21139681-21142181 GCF_019202785.1 Penaeus chinensis | reverse complement strand
CGAACTTATAAATAATTGAATGGATTCCCATATATATATATATATATATATATATATATATATATATATATATATATGAATGCATATGGGTATGTTTGGGTGTATGTGTGTTGTGTGTGTTTATACAAATGTATTTGTGTGTGTGTATGTATGTATGTGTGTGTGTGTGTGTGTGTGTGTGTGTGTGTGTGTGTGTGTGTGTGTGTGTGTGTATTTGTGTGTATTTGTGTGTATTGTAAGGGTTCTGTGAGCCAGATGTGCCCCGATAGGCAGCTTAAGGGCCAGAACTGGGCCCCGTTCGGTCCCTCCAAATTGTGCTATATCCCCTACAGATTTTAGTTGGGTGCCGGTGTAAGGGCTTTCTGTTGGGTAGTAAAATATAAGAACACACATGACAGCTGTGGTAATATTTATAATCCAATTGCAATAATAGTGAGTTTGACACATAAGCTCGATGGTAATGTTAAAAGCAAGAATAATAAAAAGATATATATACTCTTTCAGATCAAGATAAGTCCATTAATATGAGATAAGATCATAATAGTCTATCATTTTTATGGAAGCAATAATAATAGACATCCCAGCTCCAAACTGTGGCAAGTAATAGGTATAAAAAGATGGCCCAATTACCAAATTTGTAATGTTTTTCACCAGCCGGGATTCTACAGAAAAACTCTTGGAAGAAGGGTAGTGACCACATCAGAGGTCCGGCTGACACACTTTGTTTCGTAAAGCCCGGGCGGGAACACTACACACAGGTCATACATTTTCGAATCTGGTCTCCCCCGAGATAAATAATATTTTTGGCAAAAGTAAATACTTAAACAAAAGAAAATGAATTATAAAAGAAACCTCAGTAACAAAAAAAAAAAAAAACTAATTACATAAGATAATAAATACGGCTAAAACAATATACAAGAAAATAAAAAGGTGCACGCACCAAACTCGACTTTAAAGAAATTAAACATAAAAACAGTATCGGGTGAAGTGGATATACAGTAACAAAATTAAATGTACAATAACAAACATCAAAGTATGGGGAGTGACCAGCTGCATTAATAAAATCCGTGATAACAGAAGACACAATAAAGGCTAAGAGAACGCCTAACAAAATCACACATGTAAACAAAGAGTTGCCTGCTAGTAATTATAACATGGAGATAAAAACATTCAATAGAAATATTTTCGTAAGAATTTGAAGTTATGCAGCTGACAACCTACATAAAAAAGGAGTGACATAAAACAAATAAAAATACCAGAACACCAACGGCAAGCATAATTAAGGAATACATATACCCATAGCTATAACATGAACCACTCAAATGTCATCCCTCGTGTGTACATCTCCGAGTGTATATGTTCGTGCATGTATGTATGTGTAGGGTCAGATGGCAGTGGCGGATCCTGTAGGAAACAGGCAAGGGAGGGAAGGATTTAGGAAGCTTGAACAAGAAGTATGTGGAAGACCTCAAGTATGTGAGAATTAGGGGGAAACGATGCGGGTTGCAGGCTATGGCAGAAGAGGTTTCTAACCTTACAGTACGTATATATATATGTGTATATATGTATATATATACATATATATATGTATATATATATATGTATGTGTGTATATATATATATATATATATATATATATATATATATATATATATATATAGAGAGAGAGAGAGAGAGAGAGAGAGAGAGAGAGAGAGAGAGAGAGAGAGAGAGAAAGAAAGAGAGAGAGAGAGAGAGAGAGAGAGAGAGAGAGAGAGAGATAGAGAGAAATAGACAGACAAACAGACAGACAATGAGAGATGAATAAAGAAATATATATATACATATATGTATACACACATACACATATATATATATGAATATTTATATATATGTGTATATATTCATATGTATATATATGTATATATGTATATATATATATATATATATATATATATATATAAATATGTGTGTGTGTAATATCTATATCTATAATATCTGTGTGTATATATATATATATATATATATATATAGAATATATATATATGTATGTATGTATCTAGAATGGTTTATATAGTAAGTTGCTTGATTTCCTATTTGTCTAACTGTTTATTACTTTATCTATCAAATATCTAATCGTAGACAATAAAACATTATCCCCAATCACTGCATTTCCATAGTTTCAACAATAATTCACCCTTTAAAGAAAAGATAAATGTTAAAAAAATCCAATTGCAAACAAACATACAAACAAACAAACCAGTAATGCTGACGAAGAGATTATTTCAGAGAAAAGTAAAAAAAAAAAAATCATCTGAAATAATTAGCAACTGGTTTAAAGTTTTGCTATCACCAAGCTCATCTTGCTTTCATCGTTCAGCACAAAGGAAGAAGCACCGGTTTATTAATTACGACAACAAAACATATTTCCGAAAAGTTTGATTAAACTCGGTAAACCAAAGCCACTGTCGGTAAACATCATCACTTGCGAAGTTATTAAACTGAGGTACATATTTCAAAT
>NC_061853.1:21122181-21124681 GCF_019202785.1 Penaeus chinensis | reverse complement strand
TCTTTTCTTCAGTTATGTATTTATTATTTCCATTTATTCAATACTATATTCACTAATATATCTAGATGATGTTGGCTTACTTACAGTATCACAGGGAATGGATATTTATGTGCAGAGACTCTCTTAAAATACACGAATCATACGGACGGAGATCAAGCGAGCGAGAGCAATAAACACAGAGTCAATATAGTTCATCCTCGTACAGCGTGAGAACGAAACGACCTCGCGAAGCACCCCTTTTTCCAGCGCCCCTTTTGTGTGCTTTGCCCAACTGCTCATTTCGCCTCACCTCCAAATTGGTCTCTTCAAGTTCAATCCTCGGAGGGAAAAAGGTTCCTTCCTCTCGGCTCGCTTTCGGCTGAGGAGAGAGCAGAGGAGGGAGGATGAGAGGAAGGAGAGAGGAAGGAAAGGGAGAAACATGTGGCGGGCAGGAGGAAGGAGAAACAAACGTCGAGTGTGTTTACATCAAACGAAGAGACGCGCTGAAAGCAGCTGGAAGGAGAGGAGGAATAAGGATGGAGGAAAGTGAGGGAGGATAAGAGTGGAGGGGGGGAGGGGTTAGAAGTGGGGCAAGGATGGTGGGGGGAAGAAGAAGGATAAGGATATGGAGGGAAAGGAAGGATAAGGATGGAGGAAGATGAGGATAGATAGGATGGAGGAAAGCTAAGGATGATGGAAGGGTAAGGATAGAGAATGGTGAGAAAGGACAAGGATTGAAGAGTAAGGGCGTAAGAAGAAAAGGAAGGACAATGTCGGATAAAGATGTGGGAACGACAAGGATGATGAAAGGTGACGAAGGAGAGAGGACGATGAAAGGAAAGGAAGAGCAAGGATGGAAGAAGAACCAAGGCAGAAGGAGAGGAAGGGCAAGGACGGTGAGAGGAAAGGAAGGATAGGGAGAGCCAGGGGAGAGGCGTGTGGCGGAAGGACGGGGAGAAAGACAAGCGGCGGGTGTGTTTACGTCCCAAGGCTTCACAAACTCTCCCGGGAAACAGACAATGTTGGCTAGTTAGGAGTTCCCTTTTACGCCGGTCCTGGAAACTTCCTCTTTTGTTTCTTTCAGATAGTAGTAGCCAAAGCATAAACGTGGAAGAAATATACGTTTGTTTGTTCTGTTAGATAATGCTAAATGTGATCATTACTATTCTTCTCTTCAGGAGGGAAAGTTTTGCCATTTCAAGAACGCACGAAGACCAGAAATCCTGTCTGGGGAAACATTGAAATCCAATAATACGGTTTTTTGTTTCCACTTGTTAAACTAATATGGTGTGTTTAAAAGTTTGGAAACGTCTATATACTGTCAGAATGATGGAACATTTTTTTTCTTATGCCTTTTATCTAAATCATATTGAGTTTAAGGGGAGTCGAGTACTGATATCTATCCACGCGTGTTATCAGGGTCGTTGCAGTATCCTTATGAAAGATTTGTTTTAAAGGATGATGGGAGGGAAGAAGCCACTTGAAAGCCACTTTGAAATCCTACACCGTTATAATGACTCCATATTTCTCCTTTTTTGTATTAGATTTAGCTTAGATGTCGAAATTGAGTACTGTACTAATATCTTCCCATATGCTATTTCGATTACAGTATTGATCACATAGTAAATCTATTTCAGTTTATCACTCCTTTATCGGCCCAAAACATTGGAATTTCTACATTTCTGTCTATTTTTATAAGATATCAAGGTCAAAACATTACTCGTA
Organism: Penaeus chinensis; assembly: GCF_019202785.1. Taxonomy (NCBI): domain Eukaryota; kingdom Metazoa; phylum Arthropoda; class Malacostraca; order Decapoda; family Penaeidae; genus Penaeus; species Penaeus chinensis. The sequence continues at coordinate 21,122,977 of NC_061853.1, read as the reverse complement.
TGGTAATTCTCTCTTGATGGTGTCGCCCTATCGTGTAACAGCTTCAGAGGCGGCCACACCCAGGATGCAATTTACCTTCCAGGCCTAATCCTTGGTACTCCCTGGCGTCCGTTTATTGCCTTGGCCTTTATCCCCTTCGTAAGAGAGATCTGGAGGTCTCCATCAAAAGTCCATCGGAACTTCAGTTTTTTTATGTTCATTGCATTTCAGAGTTATTCTTCATGAGTGTCGTTTCAATTTTAGAGTTCTTAGTAATTCACCGTACTTGTGTAGACATTATTTTTCATCACGCAACACTACCAAAAGTGAGCCTTTGTATTGTCTTTCATGAAGTCATATGGAGTTTATGACGCCGACTTATTGTACGTCTGTTTACAAACGCTCGCCACACTCGTTGTCTCGCTGCAGATCACTTGACGAAGGATGTGTGTGTGTGTGTGTGTGTGTGTGTGTGTGTGTGTGTGTGTGTGTGTGTGTGTGTGTGTATTTAGTTATATATATATATATCAATTCACACACACACACACACACACACACACACACACACACACACACACACACACACACACACACACACACATACCACACACATATATATATGTATGTGTGTGTGTGTATAACTAAACACACACACACACACACACACACACACACACACACACACACACACACATACCACACACATATATATATGTATGTGTGTGTGTATAACTAAACACACACACACACACACACACACACACACACACACACACACACACACAGTAAATGTGAAAAGGCCTTCGGCATATTCGTG
>NC_061853.1:21114681-21117181 GCF_019202785.1 Penaeus chinensis | reverse complement strand
AAGACTGGAAACAAAAAAAACCAAGACAGACAAAGTTGGAAAAGACTGGGAGAGACCTACGTCCTGTAGTGGATTGATAAAAGCTGATGATGATGATATGTGTGTGTGTGTGTGTGTGTGTGTGTGTGTGTGTGTGTGTGTGTGTGTGTGTGTGTGTGTGTGTGTGTGTGTGTGTGTGTGTGTGTGTGTGTGTGTGTGTGTGTGTGTGTGTGTGTGTGTGTGTGTGTGTGTGTGTGTGTGTGTGTATGAATATATATATATATATATATATATATGTATGTATATGTATATATACATATATACGTACATACAATAATGCAGAAACACACACACATACATGCACACACACACACACACACACACACACACACACAGACACACACACACACATATATATGTATGTATGTATGTATGTGTGTGTGTGTGTGTGTGTGTGTGTGTGTGTGTGTGTGTGTGTGTGTGTGTGTGTAGTGTATGTATGTATCTATGCATATTTGTATGTATGTGTGTGTGTGTGTGTGTGTGTGTGTGTGTGTGTGTGTGTACGTGTCCTTTTATATATATGCAGATAGATAGATAGGTAAATACGTAGATCTAAAGAAAATGTATACATACAAACATGCACACAAACACGCACACGTTCGACATTTGTAATGAACTTCTATGGCAATGCCAAGGTCATCTCAGCGCTGGCAAGGAGAGAAGGGAGGCCAGTGAGAATGACAAAGTGTTTTTTTTTTTTTTTTTCTATTTCTAGACCTATCTGTAGGCTCATCATCACATCCTCTAAAAATATTGTAAATCTAAAGAGCTTTACACAGAAACTACTTCTTAGTGTTAATGAGGATTGAAAATAACAATTGATTATGGTGATGATGATGATGATAGAAAATAACATTAATAATAATAAAAAATCTGATGGCAGTATTTGATAACATTTGAACTAAGGAAAGATGATAAGAACTGAACTAATTCCAAGACAGCTGCACAGTTCTAGATGACTAAATACTCAACTTGTTCCATCGTGGATCGATCTGAGACTAGCTCGAAGATCATAACTTAGCTAAAGTTGTGGCAAATGACTCCATACTTCAGAGATTCTCGAGAAGCTGTATCATTAGTGCATAGTAGAAGAACGGTTATTGGTTCTCTCTTTCTTTCTCTAGTGCGTAGAGGTATGGAAACTTGATAAACTTTAGAACTTCGAAAATATTGGAAAATATATACTTTTACTAATTTGGAAATGTATTGACGATGCAGTTCGTAGGTATCACTTGGAAAAAATGTGGACTGCAATTGGATAGCACCTTTCCGTACTCAGTGACAAAGAGACACGTTCTTTTTGGCTGCTACTCTACGCAGCCTCAATAAGCATCGATATTCGCTCTATGTGACTCGAGCTCTTGAGACTCGATCCCAGAGAAGGTTAAAATGCTGAAGATGTCAATAAGGCGTCTGAACGGGACGGGAGGCCAATAATGAATAACAAACATCTCCAGCTCTCAGCAACAGTTTGCTTACGTCAGGCAAGTTGAGAGGAACTGGAGGCTGTATTACGGTAAAGCTTCTGCTGCATGTCCGTCCCTTGCTGAAAAGTTTTGTACATACTGATGTGCTGCAACATAGCATTGTTATTATCCACGTGACTTTTCATCATGGACATTCAACAATGTCCTGTTTGTGTTCATGATACTGCCTTTCTACAGATAATCAACTGAATTCGAGAAAGAATCTGAAGAATCACCCTCAAAAATCACATTTCCAAACAAACCAAAGTAAAGGGAAAAGCTGTGCTGAAATTTTGCATAATTCCAGCCAAAGCAACGAGAAAGAAAAGTTATTTCAGACAATCAGCCTGGTAAAAGTTGCGAACTACAGAAAAAGAAAATAAATTTTAGCCAATGTCAAATGATGATGCTACCATATATATAATTTTAACGGTTAAGTTTGCGTCACACTTATCTTAGAAAAGGGTTCTTGGTATCTTGGTACTAATCATATAACGCCTTTTTCATCAATATTCTCCACATATGTAGCTGGACGTAAACGTAGGCTTAAACCCCTCCAACGTGTGTGTTCATAACCTCTCGTCCACGCTCGAATAAACAAAGAATCAGCTCATGCTCAGTGAAATCATTCCAGAGAAGTCAAAGCGAATGATATATCTTTAAGGGGTAGACTAAGATGGATGGTCTAGCTTGTTAATATTCCTGTGTTTCTATGCTGAGCCACGCCGTCCCGGAGATTTAACTGATCAGAAGTATCGTAGTAGATGATGCCTCCTGGACGTTCCCGCAAATGTGATTTTCATATCACTGATTCTGTTTCCTTCTCTCCAGACATCATTCCTCTTCTTCGACGAATCATCAAATTGCGCAAGTGATTCTATTAGCGAACGCTCTCCATGAGACATATTCTAAGAATAGAGAAAGGGAGAGATCATGTGGTCCAATAATGCGTATTTATCCTACGACGTAAATTTACTTTGTTTACAACTTCA
>NC_061853.1:21092181-21094681 GCF_019202785.1 Penaeus chinensis | reverse complement strand
AAAAAAAAATAAAAGTAAACCATTTTCGTTTTTCAGGAGAAACTATGATATAATTACATTTCAGGGGAGACTACGATATTACTCCATTATCCCACTCCTAGTGACGAGGAAGGAGGAATGATACAGATTTCTTTAATTGAACATACAAAGGCTGGTTTGCGAGGTAGTTAGGTACATCTAGCAAGCAAGCAGGTTTAACACGAACAATAGCGATTGTGATATCCATTAAACAGTGGAATCTGTCCGAGACACGACCTCGCTTCGGGAACAACAGGAAATGCTCTGGAGGGGGTAAGCCCACAAAAAAAACAGATACTGAGTGTTCCTCTATACCTGCCAGTTAATATAGTGGTTTTTTTGATGAATTCAAATTAGAGACCATTATAGCTGGTGTTCAGTGTGGTAGAACTCACGTTCCTGCCTCCGTTCGAAAATCGTCGTCAGCAGCTTACAAGTCCAAATAGGCACACACGGGTCATATTTTTTTTTTCTATGCCCTCCACTAGTGTGCAACAAGCCAGTCATTTTCTTAAAAGTACAAGTGCTTAGGTACCATGGGGAAATGAGAAGGTCGTATTGTGCGGATATACCGAAGTATTTTGTTCTTTCTTTCATCCGATAATGCAGTTCTGTTGTTAGATTCCTTTCTGTTTTCTAAATGATGATGAGCTCTCCTCCATCTGAAAATACTCGTGCAAAAAAGTCGATTGTTGTAAAGGCTCTGCAGACTTCGCTAGGCTTTTCCCCTAAGGACTCAGACTCTTCTCTTGCTTCTTCTCGCTCATCTTCTCCTTCACTATCTACTTCTGAAACAGTCTCCCCTTTTCTCTCGCCGCACAAACCGAAACATTCTCTTTCAAACTTCACCCCCTTCCTCCAACCTCACCCTTGTTACAGCTGTATCAAGCATAGGTCCCGGCAGGTCTCCCACGATGTACAATGTGACATCAAAATTCCTCAGGCTCTAACGTCTCTGTGGACCAATTCTTTGCGGATGTGGAAAACACAGTAATCCATTCAGGGGTTAGGCGAGAGTCTGAGCATTTTGCTACACCGTGCCTCTTGACGGCCAGAATGCAACACAACCACGAAATTCTGAGAGTGGTTGAAGTGCTAGATTCCTTTAATCATTTGCCAGAAGATCAGAAGTCGTATGGAATGTTAAAGAGTATTTTCCTTTCAACATTCGAGGCAGACCATTTACGGCAGGTGGAATTATTAAAGGCTAAACCTACTTCCCTTTCAAAGTGTGATCTTTCATCTTAAATAAATTTCACGTAAAGCCCATGCAGTGAGCGCAGTCTATCCCGGACTCAGACACGTCAGTGTGTCTGAAGCATTGTGTACTCAGAGCGCATCGCACAAGGCGGTTCTGGAACATTTTGCAATAGCATGGTTAGTGTCTTCTATCTCTCCTGTTGAGTTTTAGATAAGATTCCTGGAGTCTTCGCAAATGAAAATTGCCAGATAAGGGTGAAAATATGTATATGGTTACAAATGTAATTAGATCAGGGAAAAACAAGGGAAATATAAATAAAAATTAAAAGGGCAGGAAATAGACATGCCTCGCCCGCGCCTGCATACCACTCACTGCCTTGAGGAAAGCCCTTCTCCCTCGGTAGCTACCTGTAATAAACCACAACCACACGCGGCTAACTGGGCACCGAAACTTGGACAGTGTCTTAGATACATCATCCGTCTGGGTGCTCTGCAAGGCCGTTCTGTCCATACTGTAACAGGCAGGGTCATGCATTTAATGAGTGCATGTGGTTCTTGGATCAGGTGGTGATCACCCTTAAATTCATCATGAGAATGAAAGGAAGGAGCTCATACTAAACAGGTTAATTTTTTAGAGGAAGAGATGGTAAGTTTCGAACCAGGAGAGGATTTGCATTGATCTCCGGTGTAGTTGTTAGTGCTGGTATACTGAACACAGGAACGGGGCCCCCTCTCTTACCTGCTAAGCTTAAGGGGAAGATCACATACTTTTTCATTTATACAGGAAGTTGCATGAGTTTCGTGAGTGAACAGGTGTTAGAGGACTTTCAGCTCTCGTCTGAGGTATTGCCAGCCAATGTTTGTGTTAGAGGTGTGACAGGATCTAAGCTAGGTGTAGTTGGAACTATGTATGTGACACTGAGGTTTGGAAATATAATTTTTCCTCACTAGTTCTTCGTAGTGAAAGGTTATCATAGTTTTCCCGGCCAATTGATCCTTGGCCATGATTTTCAATATCGTCCTAGTATGGTTCTGCGATGCAGCAGAACAAGGAAGAAATTCAAGGTCAGGTCAGTTACATGAGCCGAGTTCCATCTGGAAACATCCAGACCCTTTTCACCCTAGCATGCTTGGTTCCACATCTAATGCAAACATCGAAACGTCCCAACACCAACCAAACACAACCACATGCACGGACACATCACTCTCCCCTCCTTCTCCACCTCTCTGACCCCTCCCCTACCTCCTCTGTCTCTTCCACGCAACTACCTCCTCCCTGTCT
>NC_061853.1:21077181-21082181 GCF_019202785.1 Penaeus chinensis | reverse complement strand
CCAATGTTAGAGAAGAGCGACACAGGTTGGTAATTCTCTACATCACTTCGACTCTTCTATTTATGTACAGGTACAACTTGTGTTTTTTCTTTTTCCAGAGTGTTGGCCACTTTCCTTGTGAAACACAAGTCTGGAAAAGCATTGAAAGAGGGAGAGCGGGCTGATCAGCACACCTTTTAAGAATGTGCATGCTGTGGTCAGGACCTGTTGCCTTTTTTGGATCACGATTTTTTAGAATAGATTAACCTTATCCTTGGTTTTAACTACAAGCCATCATGTCCTTTAAGTGGAGGTACTGGACTATTGGCTGTGATTCCTTGGGCATCCTTTATGAGGGACCACCATACTTTTGATCCAGTGTCCCCACTTTGATTTCGTGCTTTGAGAGATCTGATACAGATGGATCTAGAGAAGATCCTGAAATGTGGGTAGGGAAATCAAAATGCTTTTCTAAGTTTAAAATATCAAGAAAATCATGAAAAGATCTTTGGATCAAGTACTGATTCAGATCTCCAGCTAATATGAAATGTTTACAGAAGTGTTGTATAAGCATTTCATCAAGCCTATGTACTAGCATATCTATAGGACCAGAGCCTTGCCACTGAGGTTTATAATATGCACATACTAAGGCAGCATTATTACAGTGTAGACAGACTTTAAAAAACATAATTTCAAAGTGATTAGGTATATCAACATCTCGTTGTTGTATCTGGATTGATTTCTCAAAACGGACAGCAATTCCTCCACTTTGCCGGCCTATCCTGTCCCGGCGTGCCCAGTCAGTATAACCCGGTAGTCTGCCAAAATTTGATGGTACTTCCTCATTGAGAATAGTTTATATTGCAATTACTATGTCTAGCGTGTACCCGTTTATAAAGCTGTGTGTTAGCTCCCCAAGGTTTGTCCTTGCTGGTCCTTGGTGACATCCATCCGTCCTTGACGTCCACACGTCTTCGAAGACCTCGCCCAGGTCTTCCTCGATTTCAGATTCGTCCAGACTTCCTCGTTGTCCACGTCCAGGTCTAACTCGGCGGCGTATTCGTCCACACAACCTCACAGATCTCGTCTGGGTCATTTTAGGCAGCGTGCTCTTCCAGACGTCCTCCGGCTGGATCTACAGCGTCCAGGCATGCGATGCTTGCATCTTGGGATGGCTGCTACCTGCGCTGACGAGCTCTGGATTTGGACTGGATCGAAAGGCGTCTAGGCAGGCGGTGCCCTTCCACAGCATCCTGGGGCGATTGCTACCTGCACTGACGAGTTCCTGGACATTTGCTGGATCTACGGGCGTTCCAGCAGGCAGCGCCCTTCCACTACATCCAAACTCCGGGTCCACTAGCCTCCGGCGATCTTCCACTGACATCCTTCCCATAGTATATTAAGGCGACCGTATCAGCAGTAGATTCCTCCTCCAGTGCCGAATATCGCATGTTTAGTCGGTGAACCTGATCTCTCTCCCTATCTCTCTTTCTCATTCTCTCTCGCTCTTATTCTCTCTCGCTCTCATTCTCTATCTCTCATTATCTAATTCTCTCATTCTCTCTCTCTCATTATCTCCCCCCCCCCCTCTCTCTCTCTCTCTCTTGATATATATCTATGTATCTAGGTACCATATGAGTAAGACCCTTTTTTTCTATACCATTTGCATCGGTAATCGAAGAAGAATTAAAAAAAAAAAAAAAAAAAAAAAATATATATATATATATATATATATATATATATATATATATATATATATATATACACATATATACATATTATATATATATATATATATATATACATATATATATGTTACATATGTATATATATATATGTTGCATTTCAGTGAGTCCTTCAGAACAACACATGCTTCAGTTAGGTTCAGGTCCCTAAATGAAGTCAAGCGTTTGACCAACGCGAAGCCAAGAACCGAGGACCGGTGGTATCGGTTTCAAAATCGCCCGAGCTGTCGAAATTCACTGTAGGTCATAAAAGTGACGGTTCCAATAGAATGCCGGATGATTGTATATCAATTCTGCTCCTTTGCTCTCCTATAATGGGCAATGAAAAGTCGACAACGTGCCTTTCGTATGGTTCTCAACCACCAAGTTAGGCAGGTATGATGGTCTCACCTTTGGTTATCTTTTATCACAAGATGTTTGATATATATATATATATATATATATATATATATATATATATATAATAACAATGATAAATAGTAATAAACCCTACCGTGTTGACACTGGTAGAAAAGCACACAATGCACAAACTAGATTTATTGAAATATAGTTTGTGGATTGTGGGTTTCACTACCACACACACACACACACACACACACACACACACACACACACACACACACACACACACACATATACATATATATATATATATATATATATATATATATATATATACTCATCGATAATAATAATAATAACATTTGTATGCATGTTTATACGAACTTTGGTGTGAATATACATAGATAACTGCAAAGGCACACTGGCAAAAGGGCCCCAGATATAGCCAGCTAGCTCACCATGAAACACCTCCACCTGGACGTGCGCCGGCGACGCGTTCGAGGGCTGGCACGTGTACCTTCCGGCGTCCGCGTACGTTATGTTGCGGATCCGGAGTTCGCTGGAGCGCGTCTCTTCCTCCGTCACGACCTGCGAGGGGAGAGGCGCCGAGGGTGCGTGCCATACAGGGGATTAGAACGACCCCTTAGGAAGTACATTTACTAGTCTTAATGACCGTATGTCAATGGCAGTAATATAGTATTAATGTTCATTACCGAAATTTTACTCTAAAGTGAACCTGCATTTATTAGTTACACCCTTACCGAAATAGTCATCCTGTTGTACTCAAGTATGGTACTGTTCCTATACCAGATGATGTACTCGGGGATGTCGAATACCTGCAGCACCATGCAGAGCAGGTACAGCGTTCCGCCCTTCGGCACCGCCACCTCCGACGACCCGAAGATCACCGAGTAGGCATCTGTGGAGGCGAGCGATGCATTTGTCTATTCATCCCACGCACGCACGCGCAAACACACACACACACACTCACACACACACACACACACACACACACACACACACACACACACACACACACACACACACACACACACACACACATACACACATGTGCATATGTATCTTCATCCAAATATATACATATCTGCCCTTATGCTTTCGTCTTTCATGCAACTTTTATGACTACAAGCCAAAGGGTGGTCTCACATATGATTAGTATCATCAGGGCATAATGCTAGCAAGGATGCACAATCTGAAGCCTGGCAATTTCTTATAAATCCTGGTTCTGTCAAAAAAATATACTTCGCCCAATTGATTCCCCAAATTATTGTTTAAATGAGGTGTTTATGTCCATTCATAATTTCTCAAAACCACTTCTCTGCAGCATTACCTATGACAGACAGCTTGACCCGTGCAATCTGCTCGGGCCGAGTCCCAACGTGACACTCGTAAACAGCCGAGTCTGCCGGCGTGACGTTGGAGAATCTGAGGTTGTATTCTCGGGATCCTGGCTCGTGCAGAGGGCTCAGCCGGGTGTCGCTGCTAAACCTGCAAAGCTTTAACTTAAATTATGCATATACACGCAATATGTATGTATAAGAAGGGGGGAATAGTGAAAGAGAACAGATCAATATTGCCCATGTTTCCACGTATGCGTAAGTGTGTGTGCGTGAAAATTGTTCCTGAAATCGGATGGCCAAGCTGGGAACTCACGAACACTTTAGATACGAATCTCAGCCATTTTATGGTAGAAACAAGGCACAGCAATGCCACGGGTGCTAAAGCTCAACAAGGAATTTGAAAGAAAAATAAATTAAAAAAAAAATCACTAGTGGGTAGAAACCATCTAGACAAGGCAGGAAGATTATGGAAAGTTTCTTAACAATGCAAAAAATAAAAAAATATAATCAATATATATATATATATAAAATAAGTAATCTGTATATACATATATAATTTAGATAGATAGATACGGTATATACAAGCGCAGAACCTAAAAACTAAAGGAATCAGCAAAGAAGTTTAAAAAGGACAAAAAGAGCAACGGAGAGATCAATAACGGGAGCAGACCATACACAGGATAAGATGCTAAAAGAAATACAGTTTGAAAGAAGCAAAAATGGTGATGTGCTGGACAGAGTGCAAAGCCAGAGGTGGAGAGGAGGCTGGCTGCTGGCACCGTGGGATAGTAAACACGATAAAAAAGGCCGCTTATAAACATACATTTCTGAAGGAAGTACATATATATATATATATATATATATATATATATATATATATATATATAGACTGTCGCGGTATTTAGTGGTTAGAGCACTGAACTCCGATCATCGTGTATATATCTGTATATATGTATATATATATATATATATATATACAAACAATATTATCAAACCGAAGGCTGCCCCTCCTTTCACTGGTTTAGAGGGATTTATGCATGCTTGGTTCGCAGAAGAAACCTTAATAACAACGCGTGTGTGTGTGTATATGAATATGTATATACACATATATAAATATAACCTTTTCTGTTATCTCTGGTAAAGGAGTTCTCAACCTCTCTCCAAACACTCACAGGTGTGTCGTTATATACGCATGCATACATACATATATGTGCGATTGAGGATCAAGTAAAACGACAAATCTGCTAAAATCTAAGAAGTTTAATATTATACTGCATAACAAAAAGAAAAACAAAAGGAAATCAATGGAAAACTTACGCGTCTCTCTGCGTAATGCCTTTTTTAGACACATTATTTTTCTCGACAGCTGTGGATAGCATGGCACGGTGCTTTCAATGAACTATGGGAATTAAGATGTTTTGCTCACAACAAATACGGCAAATCGCCACTTACGGCGCCCTTTTCAGCACAGCGTGACATGAAATGTATTCTCAATTCTAAGGCCTGTTCCAGACACAAGTCCGCCGAGGATGACATATTACCATGTGTTCAAACCCTGTCAATGGAAATAATA
>NC_061853.1:21069681-21072181 GCF_019202785.1 Penaeus chinensis | reverse complement strand
TATATACATACATATATATACTATATAAGTATATATACATATATGTATATCATATATATAAGTATATATATACATATGTAAATAATCATACACACACATTCACATACACCCCCCCCCCCCCACACACACACAACACACACATATATATATGACACATACATAATTATATATGTGCACAGATTGATATATATATATATAAATATATGTACATTTCCGGAATTGTACACATGCTGGGTCCCTCTTTTGTACATCTTTCAACCTCTTCCATGTAAACATATTGTTAATGGTAATTTTACGAATGAGGCAAAAACCCTAGGTTGATTGTAACAAAGAGTGTGATTGGGAGAATGCAAATAAAAAAATAAGTGTATTAGTCTCTAATTTTGGAAAATACATAAGCCACTTGATCTTTCGTTTTCTTCAAATAAGTGTTAACAAAACATGTAGTATTAATCATCGTTGACTTTGTAATAGGATACTTTTCAAGTGCACTTTCTTGGAATTGTTTGTTTGTAGATGGTAACACCTTTTGAGGGGAAAGGCTTTTCCCCCTTCTTTCAACACAGCAAGTATCAGGTATAGTTGCATATTTCTTGAAACTTGAAAATGCTTCATACTATATTTTTTTTTTTTTGCGTTTGACAGCTGAATCAAATAAATATCTGAAGAACTGCTGATACCTTTGTAATTGTGTCTAGTGGCGGGTAATCGAACTAATGAAGTGACATTTATTTCGCATGAACCAACGACTGGTTCAATAAACATGAAACATGCTACATTGCATTCTTCATTATAGAACATTAATTGAACGCAAAGCCGCAGTAGGGCTATTATATAATCTGATCATAGTTTTCGCTATTATTATAAGTCGTGTCCGTAAGTCGTGTCATTTCTCCGTAGGGTCGCATCCACATTCGAACAGCCAAGCGAGAAATACACGTTTCATAGTTTCAACTTGAGCAAAGTATTAGAACCGACTTCCAATACACGTGCTGTATATCTGATTCCTTAAAAGGAAAATCTTGTTCATTAAGATGAAATGGGAATTTAATCCCGCCCTCTACTTTTACCTGACACATATTTTACTTGAATTTGTCAGTACGTGTTTACTTACAGTATATGCGTAGGTGTGGATGAAATAACAAGCATACTGCAAAATATATAATATGTAAGAACTTTGACTTTGTGACAAAACACTAGCGTGGCAGTTTTATCTACACCCACGCATATACTGTAAACGGATGCTCACTGACAAACAGAAGAAAATCAAGATTGAATAAATTAAAATAAAAGTAGAGAGCGAGATGAACTGTTCATCAGAATGAGCAATATATATATATGTATTTTTTGCAACTTGTCACATATCATACAGCAAATATATTGGGAGTAAGCCACCCAGCCAGCACTTCTCGAGTTGAAACAAGCAAACATATATTCTCTCGCTCAACCGAATGAATGGGGATGCGATTCTAACTAATACTACATGTTTTGTTATTCCTTATCTGAAGAAAACGAAAGACCAAATTGCCTACGTAATTTCTTCATATCTTGGATCAATCCAAACAATTGCAGCAAACACAAAAACGTACGTGACTGGACAATCAACTTCGAAAGGGCCTTAATTAAGCCACTCCCAAGAAATCCTGAAGAGGGTTGTCGGTCACACTCAGACATAAACAAGTCTACGTTATGCAATATGCTTTACGCTCAAACGGCGAGTGCATCACCCGCCGTAGGCCTACTTCAACGGCCTGGGGCCTACTCACCGAAATGTCTCCGGGGTCGGCCACGGAGCAGTTGAGCGTGATGGAGGAGCCCCTGGACACGACGAGGCGCTGCCATTTGCGACTCAGCAGGCGAGGCCCCTCGATCCTCCTCCTTCTCGGACTCGCCTGGCCTGACGATGGCATGCGCGAATTCGTACTCAGACGTGTTGATCCTGAAGGTAGGCGGAGCACCGTCTGCCGTCATCCAGGGGAAGTCGTAGTCTGGATTAAGGTAAGTTTGGGCATGACTGCGTGGCAAAGGAGAGATTCACTGATGGCAATGTGTGTGTGTGTGTGTGTGTGTGTGTGTGTGTGTGTGTGTGTGTGTGTGTGTGTGTGTGTGTGTGTGTGTGTGTGTGTGTGTGTGTGTGTGTGTGTGTGTGTGTGTGTGTGTGTGTGTGTGTGTGTGTGTGTGTGTATATGTGTGTGTGTGTGTGTGTGTGTGTGTGTGTGTGTGTGTGTGTTATAAATGTATAAACAATCATTTCCGAAATGCCCTATTTATTTACATGACCCTTCGCTTTCCCGCTGGAGGGTTCTTCAGGACCCCCATACCCACCTACCAGCGAGACCCTAGCACCGCCCCCCTGCCTTCCCCCACAGGACCCGCACCCACCTGCGAGGACCTACCCCCCCTCCCGGCCTTCCCCCACAGGGCCAGCACCCACCTGCGCGGGCCCAGTCCCAGCAGCACAGCGCCGCCGCCACCCAGGCCGTCATCTTCACAGAGCCGA
>NC_061853.1:21054681-21059681 GCF_019202785.1 Penaeus chinensis | reverse complement strand
ATACATATATATAAATATGTATACATATACATATACATATATACATCAATATATATACACATTTATACATACATATATATACATATATAGATATATATGTATGTATGTATGTATGTATGTATATGTGAGTACATATATGTGTGTATGTATGTATATATGTGTGATTACATGTATGTATTTATTTATGTATGTATGTATGTATGTATGTATGCATGTATGTATGTATGTATGTATGTATGTATGTATGTATGTATGTATGTATGTATGTATGTATGTATGTATGTACAACAAATATATAATATTCTTTTGTGTGTTGAAAATATATATATATATTATATACATATATTTATATATGTATGTGTGTATATATAGGTATATATATAGTATATATTTAATGTATGTATATATATGTATATATTGTCAAGAACTGTTCAACTTCAACACTCGAAACTGCTGGTTTCAATCTCCAAAGAAAGCCCGGTCCTTGGAACAAGCAAAGTGCAGGCACACAGGCAAAGATATTTATTTATTCTCAATTAATTTCTTTGAGACTTAAACTTTAATTTCGAAATAAACGGGGGGGGGGGTCGGGTAGGGGGGATCTTTCATTTGATCCTTTTCTCTCGCTGTCTCTTCTCTCTCCCTTTCTCTCATTTACTTCCAGCCCTCATTCCCTTCCTCCCTTCCTTCCTTCCTTTTTATCCGTACCCTTCTTTCCTTCCTTCCTTCTTCCCTTTTCCAAATCTCTGCCTTCCTTCCGTCCTCCTAACCCCCCCACCCCCTTCCCTTCCCTCCTCCCTCCCTTCCGTCCTCCCCCCTTCTCTCCCCATCCTACCTCCTGCGGGGGTCCTGGCGCCACCTGGTCGGCTATGAGGTGCATCCCCTTCGACACGAGGCTTCCTCCCATGCGCACTGTGAAAGGACATGGAATGGATTCAGATTTTACAGCAGTTTAAGGATAATAGTTTTAGCTATTAAAAAAGAAGAACAAATCTAGTAAAACGGTCCAAAAATCTGTAAAAACTAACTTGGTTTTCTTAATCTAAACATGCTGTAAGCAGACACTGCATACATCATTAAGCACTTCCTATCAAAAATCCACTCTCACGGATTAAAGTTCAAATAAATTGTAGCTAACCTTATCGTCACTTTTACTTTGACTTCCTTTAACTACTTATTATGCTATCTACTACTATTTAACCTACATAAATATAACCTAACTCTTTGGTAACTTCCCTTGGTTAATATGTTTAAATTAACTAGCATAAGTCAGAGATGCAACTTACTTTAAATGTAGTTTTCTATCAACCTCAACCTCAATATAACATAGCCTCATCGAACGAATATCTAAACATCTCTCGATTCCAATGTTCAAAAGCATAACCAAGGAACTTCATATCAGAACGTACCTAATGACCCCGTGCCTTTCCTCAGCCACTTGGTGCTCTTGTGCGCCCCCGGAGCAGTTCCTTTCACGGCTGTGTTGATCTTCTTAGTGAGGTCCGTGTACACTGCGAAAGAAAGGCAACTTTTTTGTCATTCTTTATCCACCGTGTCTTCTGCACGTTATCTCGAGGTGTTTGTGTGGAGGGGGTGGAGTGTGTGCACGTTTGCAGGACAGCCAGCGCTTACCTGTGCTGACACCAGTAGTGATTTTGTCGACAACACCCTCCTGCTCCTCCCGCAAGTCGGTCATCTCCCGCAGGAGTGCCAGCAGGTCCGCCATCATGGTCGTGGACACGTCCTCCGGGAGCTGCAGCACGACCACGCGCTCTGTTGGGGGACAACCGTCATCATCTGTTGGGAACAACATCGTCGGCGCTCTTGTATTATTAGAGGACTGTCCAAGGGATCCATTGGCTGCTTTATCGTTAGTTTTAAATCAGCCATCGGAGAAAATGAACATGAAAAACACGACAATAGTTACGAATTATCCTACGTCGTTTTTGCATGGAGATTATTGTTCCAAAATTTAAGGACTTCTTTAGTAACGTTATATATGCAAGTCCCGAGGCAGCCCCTGTGTGATCACTAGCTTCCCCGACTAGTAAGAATCAACATAACTTATGCTATTATTTTTTGGCTGTTATTATCGCAAAAATAATAGCAGCAGAGTACGATCTCTACTGCTAACATCTGCTAAAATTACACTATCTGAAATATTATTGCTTATATTGCTACTACTTGTACTTAACAGCAAAAGTAATATGATAATGATGAAGATGATAATGATAACACCAACAATAATAACAATATCAATGCTAATAACAATAACAATGATAATAACAAAATAAATGATAATAATAATAATAATAATAATAATAATAATAATAATAATAATAATAATAATAATAATAATAATAATAATAATAATAATAATAATAATCAATCATCATCATCATCATCATCATCAAAAATAATAATAAATAATAATGATTATACAACTACTACGACTAATAATAGAAATAATTATAATAATAATATTAAGAATAACAATAACAATAACAATAACAATAATAAGAAGAATAGTAATAACAATAACAATATCTAATAACAATAATACTAATACTAATACTAATACTAATACTAATACTAATACTGATATTAAAAATAATATTAATAATGATTATTATTATTATTATTATTATTAACCAAAACAAAACAAAAAATATGAATATTATTATTAATAATAATAATAGCAAAAGTTTTCTTGGCCAGACAATCAAGCACGCAACTCACGCGGGTTCGTCGACTCATCGAGGAAAACGTAGGAGTCAGGGAAGGTGTGCAAACAGAAGCATCGCCTCGCCCTCAGCTTCAGCCTCCAGACTCCTGGAACTTCCAGCATCCCGACGAGGCTCTCATCTCCTGCCGGCGGCGTGGCTCCTCCTGCGGAAGACAGAGGAATGAGACGGACCGAGTCTACCTCCGAGGAATCTGCAGTTTAAAGATGATGTTTAATTAATGAGATAGAGAAAGAGAGAGAGAGAGAGGAAAGGAGGGAGGGAGGGAAAGCAGAAGCGATTGATAGGAAAAGGAAAGGACAAGGGAGAAGATGATGAAACCAGTCATGAAAGGGAGAGGGAGAGGGAAAGGGAAAGGAAGGGGGAAAGGGAGAGAGATGGAGAAAGGGAGAGGGAGAGGGAGAGGGAGAGGGAAGGGAAGGAAAAGGAAAAGGAAAAGGAAAAGGAAAAGGAAAAGAAAAGGAAAAGGAAAAGGGAAGGAAGGAAAGAGGGAAAGGGAAGGGAAAGGAAAGGGAAAGGGAAAGGGAAGGGAAAGGAAAAGGAAGAGGAAAAGGAAAAGGGAGGGAGGGAGAGGGAGAGGGAGAGGGAGAGGGAGAGGGAGAGGGAGAGGGAGGAAGGAGAAGGAGAGGGAGAGGGAGAGGGAGAGGGAGAGGGAGAGGGAAGGAGGGAGAGAGGAGGGAGAGGGAGAGGGAGAGGGGAGGGAGAGGGAGAGGGGAGGGAGAGGAAGAGGGGGGAATAGAGGGAGAGGGAGAGGGGAGAGGGAGAAAGTGAGACAGGGAGAGAGAGAGACAGGGGGGAGAGGGAAGAGAGAGAGACAGGGAGAGGGAGAGGGAGAGGGAGAGGGAGAGGGAGAGGAAAGGGAAAGGAAAAGGAAAAGGAAAAGGAAAAGGAAAAGGAAAAGGAAAAGGAAAAGGAAAAGGAAAAGGAAAGGGGAGAGGGAAAGGGAAAGGGAAAGGGAAAGGAAAAGGAAAAGGAAAAGGGAGGGAGAGAGAGAGAGAGAAGGAGAGGGAGAGGGAGAGGGAGAAGGAGAGGGAGAGGGAGAGGGAGAGGGAGAGGGAGAGGGAGAGGGAGAGGGAGAGTGAGAGTGAGAGTGAGAAGGAGAGGGAGAGGGAGAGGGAGAGGGAGAGGGAGAGGGAGAGGGAGAGGGAGAGGGAGAGGGAGAGGGAGAGGGAGAGGAAGAGTGAAAGGGAAAGGGAAAGGGATAGGGAAAGTGAGAGTGAGAGTGAGAGTGAGAGGGAGAGGGAGAGGGAGAGGGAGAGGGAGAGGGAGAGGGAGAGGGAGAGGGGGAGGGAGAGGGAGAGGGAGAGTAATAGGGAGAAGGAGAGGGAGAGGGAGAGGGAGAGGGAGAGGGAGAGGGAGAGGGAGAGGGAGAGGGAGAGGGAGAGTGAAAGGGAAAGGGAAAGGGATAGGGAAAGTGAGAGGGAGAGGAAAAGGAAGAGGAAGAGGGAGAGGGAGAGGGAGAGGGAGAGGGAGAGGGAGAGGGAGAGGGAGAGGGAGAAGGAGAAGGAGAGGGAGAAGGAGAGGGAGAGGGAGAGGGAGAGGGAGAGGGAGAGGAAGAGGGAGAGAGGAGGGAGAGGGAGAGGGAGAGTGGGAGGGAGAGGGAGAGGGGAGGGAGAGGAAGAGGGGGGAATAGAGGGAGAGGGAGAGGGGAGAGGGAGATAGTGAGACAGGGAGAGAGAGAGACAGGGGGGAGAGGGGAGAGAGAGAGACAGGGGGAGGGGGAGGGAGAGAGAGCGAGAGAGCGAGAGAGCGAGAGAGAGAGAGAGAGAGAGAGAGAGAGAGAGAGAGAGAGAGAGAGAGAGAGAGAGAGAGAGAGAGAGAGAGAGAGAGAGAGAGAGAGAGAGAGAGAGGAGAGAGAGAGAGAGAGAGAGAGAGAGAGAGAGAGAGAGAGAGAGAGAGAGAGAGAGAGAGAGAGAGAGAGAGAAAGAGAGAGAGAGAGAAAGAGAGAGAGAGAGAAAGAGAGAGAGAAGAGAGAGAGAGAGAGAGAGAGAGAGAGAGAGAGAGAGAGAGAGAGAGAGAGAGAGAGAGAGAGAGAGAGAGAGAGAGAGAGAGAGAGAGAGAAATCTCGGACTCACCAATCCTCTTGAAGACGGTGAGCGAGAGAGGCTTGAGGGGCGAGACAACATGGCCTTCTTGCTGTATGAAGTAAAGCTTGAGTCCTGCCGCCCCCCGCCACGCCACGACGCACGAGGGGGGTGCCTCTCCCTCCCGCAGTGGGGGGGAACTCGCCCTGCCGTTCTGAGAATTTTAGAACAC
>NC_061853.1:21037181-21039681 GCF_019202785.1 Penaeus chinensis | reverse complement strand
GTCACTGGTCAGGGGTACATAGGTGGAGGTGTCATCGAACAGGTCCCGGGTCTTTTGCAGGTTGGAGGCACGGTCGAGAACCACCACCGAGTTGCCCTTGTCAGATGGCAAAATGGTGACATCCACCCTACGCATGCTGAAGGGCCTCACGGTAACGCCTAGGAATGAAAAGGTTATGATGGAGGAGAGATTCGAGGGCCAGGATGAGAGCACCACGAAGGAGAGAGGCTTCAGGCAAAGAGATCCTATGAGAAGAGATGAAACGGTTCAAGGATGAAATAATGTCGATGAAAGTAAGGTGAGGGCAGAAAGCAAAGAAAGACCGAAGCCAAGAAGTTGTTGCTGGTGAGCGGTCAAGGACAGGGAAGATAGGTTGGTGACATCGTCAGTGAGGGAGAAGCAGGATCAAGGACTGCAGGCAGTGAGGATGGAGAGTTTCCTGCCCGATCCTCAGACTTAACCTGACCTCCGTTCGCTTCCGTTCGTCTGTCCTCACCTGCCCCGGGTTACCGCGCTGACTCCCCTCACTCTCTTTTATACCCCCTTCTCTCCCTTTCCTCTTCAGACCTGAAGATGGAATCCAGGTGGATTTGGAAACTGTAATCTAATGTGTGTGTATGTGTGTGTGTGTGTGTGTGTGTGTGTGTGTGTGTGTGTGTGTGTGTGTGTGTGTGTGTGTGTGTGTGTATATAGTATATATATATATATATATATATATATATATATATATATATGCATATATATATATTTATATTATATATATATATATATACATTTTATATATATCTTATTATATATATATATACATATATATATACAATGTATATGAACATACATATGAATATGCAAATAGAAATATATATATATGTATAGATAATTTATGTAACATTAATATTCTTTTTACTTATAGTCTCCTTTTATATTAGTAATAGCATTAAAACTTATATAATTTTCTTCTTTGTTGTATCATTTTATAATTGAGATTATAACTTTTTAATAGTTTTTACATGTTACTTTAGGTTCCATGGCATCTAGTATAGTACTATGCAGTTCTTCAAAAGCAGTATATAAAAACCCTTTATGGACCACATAAGCTTTTTGAAATCATATAACTTCATCATGTCGGTCACTAATCTTTGTAAACCATTACTTTATCATTGTTATATATATATATACATATATATATATATATATGATAATTATATGATCATGGTCATAAAACATCATGTAAAGTATGAAAGAAACTCCAAGCAGTTGTGGCCAACAGCTGCCAGGCAAGTTGATTAGACCAGATAAAGAATCTACTTGAACTACTCGGTCCCGTTGAGTCAGTAGAACTTATATTATACAGTTGTCATGTTGTGTAATTTAGTGTTAACTACTTGAGGAAGACTGATTTCTGGCAACTTATCTCCTCCCTATGGGTGGTTTGCTATTTCTCAGGCATAGCTGAACTAAAAATGCCTGATATAGTCAATTTAATTTACAAGTGATATTGTCTGGATTTTCAATGGAATACTTTTCCTGCAGACCTCTTAGATCACTCTAAAAGAAGTCATGGAGTAAAAACCACTCCTTATGACATGCAGCTCTGGGCAGAAAACCATAATAAAATATTCTAAATAAGATTTTTAAAAACACTGGAAATAGAGGACTGATAATGGAAAATTAAATACTCATGGAATGTTTGAGTTTATTGACTAGTTCACCAATACATCATCCCAACGCCCACATCACGGGCTACAGCAATACACAGTACAAATTAGTAACTTACTTGCCTACCATATTAAAATTAATATCTTTGGTTCATATTCTGAAGGTTTAATTCACTAAACAAGCTGAAGTCACAACCTTAGTGACAGAAATGATGGGAAAAATTTCATGTGTTAAACATTAAAAATGTGTCATTTTGTAATTAACAATAACCACAATGAAAAATTATGTTGTGGAAAAAAAATATATACTTCACTGGGAAAGAATAAGAAACAAAAAATGTTGGAAATAAAACTAATTTTGCTTTGGGAAAGGTTTTTTTTTTAGGGGAAAAAATTCCCATCAAAGTAGCAAAAATGTAAAGCTAGATACCACTTACTCAGCTAACGAGTGAATCAAACCTTATAGCTACAAAGTAATGTCCTGGAGGCATCAAAAAAATATTTACAAGCAAATCAGATTCTTTCAACCATTCCAGTGCTCTATCAAATTTTTCTCTTTCACAATGGTTACTCACTGCTGTTAAACACACATCTGCCACAGAACAGGAGTGCACTTGCAGTGACAAAGAGAAACAATTATTTGGACAACCTAATTGTTTTGTTTTTTTTCGTAGTCATGCTGCCTGAAACCATGTGATTTACAATATAAATTTTCATAGAGCTCTTAATGATTGGCACATAGCATTCAAAATGGATCGCTTGCAAGAGGACATGTTACATATCCTGACTGGCCGTACAAAGTCGGACTCTAATATTTACAACACAGAATCTGTATATCAGTGAAC
>NC_061853.1:21024681-21032181 GCF_019202785.1 Penaeus chinensis | reverse complement strand
TATCTAAAATGTTTAACAATTTGGCACTACACACTTACTTTGCAATAACATACAGAAAATAGTAAATGCTAGCCTGTTCTCAGGTGTAATAAGGTATAATGAAAATTTAACTGGCTCTAATTAAAAGAATGTCATGAGATTTAGACAAATAGGATGAAATCCTTTAGGAATATTACAGCAAATATGCCACTTTTAGTGACCACAAAATTAAACTGCATAAATGACATCATGCTTAAGCAATTCATATCATCTATCTAAGTAGCATTTTCATTTCAAATAAAGTGGCCCATAATACTAACATCAACATCATTAATAATCCATTTCATAGCAGCAGCTGGCATGGAAGGAGCTGCTGTGCAATTAAGCTTAACAAGGTCATCTACACGAAAGTGACCGTCTACAACACCTTCAATCCTGGGTCGCTCGTTGGGTATCACTAGAGAGAGAAAATGTTCATGTTCATTTAGTCATCCAATGATATATAGAGATACTAATGAATAAAAACACACCCACATACCTGCACTTACATCCACACACATACACTCAAAACAATAAAAATAAAACAAAAATATTCATTTTTCATAAAAATGTTTGAATAATATCTAAAGCATATTTTCCTAACTTTTGCTAACTGCTTTTTTATTGTGATTATCATATGAACTAAATAAAGCTAAACACATTTCATATTTTTGCCTAATCTTACTATTACATTTCATAAGATCTTTATCTCCACAATCCCTTTTAAAGTGCATGGGGAAATGCCAGCAACTAGAAACTCATAAAATACTTAGGATGGAAAGCTAAATATTTAATACATCAATCATACACATATTCATCACTCTTTGATTAACCAGAAATTTCCGTGGGGTGAAGTTATAGAGTGGTAAATAGATTTGTCTAACAGGAACATAGCCAAAAATCTATCTAAAATTGCCTTTCCTAACCATCTGAACTTTACATATATTAATTATCTTTAAACCATCTGAAAGAAAATATTACAACATAAGGACAATAGATAAATAATGCTCAAAAATGACCCATAAAAATATTGACACAGAGAAGTGTACTATGCCTGCATGCATTATCATGTAATTAATGTCATTATTACTCATTACGTGCATAAACAGAGGGAAAGCAGCATTTCAGAGGGTCAAAAAACTGCATAAAATGATACACTTAGACACCACACCACCAACACTTGCATCAAAGCTCTGTGAGACATAAAAAACACATCTTTCCCTCCTATTTCAAGAGAGACATTAGCTTATCTATCAACTCACCAACAACTGTCATGTTGGCTGTCTTGTCATCATATGTGAATTCGGGCCAGTCCCTGCCAACCTCACACTTGTACTGGCCGGATGCAGTCAGGTCCACTTCGCGGAGAACCACCTTGTTCTCCTCCGACTCTTCCATCTGAAACATTGAGTGTCTAAATTCAAAACCGTTTATTGCACATTTAAGTTGTATATCAAAATCTTATGATGTAATACTGCATCTTATACTCAACATGAAACCTTAAAAGTGAAGGAAATCACTGCAATTTATTGTCGTCATCGTCATCATCATCATAAAAAAAAATCATAGTAAAGTTATAATATTGCCAACTATTTACAATGAATTCTCATACCAAACATCCAAATGTCTATACACTAACATCAATTCATTAAAAAATTAACAGACATTCAAAAATCTATTTGAAATCCTTCATGTTTATTTTGAGGAACTTATGTCTTAATACATTTAACTGTCCTTTGCCTGGTCTAGACAAGAAGAGAAAAAAAACCTACTCCTCAGTTTCTGTCACGCTCATAGTATCTATAAGACATTAATACCACTCTATCTATTAATTACTGTGGAGTTAAGCCCCCTTCGCAAACATTTATTGGAAACAGCAACAGAGTTTCTTTATTTTCCTCTCTTTTTTGCTTAACTGTTTACCA
The DNA here is from genome assembly GCF_019202785.1 of Penaeus chinensis. Classification (NCBI taxonomy): domain Eukaryota; kingdom Metazoa; phylum Arthropoda; class Malacostraca; order Decapoda; family Penaeidae; genus Penaeus; species Penaeus chinensis. Next base: position 21,030,238 of record NC_061853.1, on the reverse strand, counting down.
ATGACATGGCAAACACCTTCAAAGAAAGTATAACTGAGAAAACACAACAAACTATATTACACAGATTAACAGGAGTAAAAATAGGGCAGAGCTAAATGATGTCATCCCATTCAGCCAGATATACCTAGATAAATAATCATTTGTATAATTTACTTCATGATCTAAAAGTAAAAAAAAAAAAAAATCCATCTTTTTCATTATAATAAAGTGTACATACAATAAACATCCATCAGAAACTCTTCGGGAAAAAGTCAATTTAGTTTTTAGATTTAAAAGGCTAAATGATAGTGGTGCTCCTATCTTTTTTAAATACCTTGGCTATAATATGTTAAATTTGTACCATATGTTTTAGCAAGATGCATTTAAAAATTTCACATTTACATAAAGAAGACTAGCCTTTTTTGTCTCTTGATTTAAGTACTATAGATGGATGACAGTGCATCATATTCAAGCAGTCAAACTGATTGTACTTTATTCACTTACAATGACTTGGAGGTTTGAGTTGTTGAAAGCTGCAATCATGGGATCTTCACTGGGTGTGTACCTGCAATATAAAAAACGTATTAGCCCTGAGAGATTGGAAATTATTGCCACTGATTAGACAACTGGTTCTTATCATCATTACTCTTACCCCAACCCAATTTCCCTCCAGTTATGTGAAGTCAAAGGAAAGAAAAATATTGGAATGCTTACTTGGTGCACCTAGCATAAAGGATTTGACAGGAGCATTCATTTTATTACAACTTGTAATTAGAACATTATCTCCTTAGTAATTAACACAAAGTAGACATTATTGCAGCACAATTAAAGGGAAACAGGATACTACTTTCCTTTAAAAAAATATCAACACAATGGTCTGCTGAAGACAGTATACATTGCATATGTATTTCTGCCTTTCAGCTGGTAAGCTCTGGCAAAAGGGATGAGCACATTCAGAGCTCTCCAGTCACTTCTTCATCAAGAGTAACTATATTGTTCACATCACTTCTCTATCTACTTATTCATTCTTTTGTTTATTTAGTATTATCACTTAACTTTACTTATTACATTTAGAGAGTGCCTCAGTGCTCCCCCCTCAAAATGACAGATGATTCACTAAAGGGTGGATGAAATTGATGATGATGATGAAAAAGTCAAATGATGGTATTCAAAAGGTGAAGTTGGTTAGCAGCCCCTCTGAGATGGTGCCTCTCGTAACAAGGCCAATGGGTGTATCCTGTATTATCATATCTATATAACTTTAAGTGGCCAGTGTCTTTTCTTATGATTTTATAATTAAATAATTTTGGAAAAAATTGCTGAGAACAGACTAGCAAAACTCAATAATCATTAATTTTCACAGCATACAAAATAAATAATTACTCTTAGTTTCTATCAACCCTTCAGATACATTAGTTTTATTCAATGCCACTCTTGAGTACTACAATCCTATCATCCCATTTTTCATTAATCTCAGAAGAGAAACCAAGTTGTTGAATCATCTCAATTTTAAGGTCAGTTGGCCGCTTAGTCTTACACTGCCTCATCAGCATGAGAAAGTTGCTGTGTTTACACACTTGTGGCTGTTAAACATTTAGTCCCAACACTCAGTTTTCACTGTTGATGGGAATATATGAGGAAGTATCCTGGAGAATACATAACAAACCATCTATTATTAATGATAAATGCAAGAGCCTAGTCAAGGCTAGTCTAGTCTGGCATTCCAATGAAAGGCAACTATTGAGAAAAATGGTACTGGTACTGGTAAAGGGGGCTGGTCACAAGGCCAACTACTAGTGGTAATGGTAAGGTATACCATTTGGTAAAAGTGCATAAAACACACAAGGTACCCTAATTTGGTTACTGTATCAAATGACAAGGCAACCTTATGTTTCTTGCATGAGCTCTCTGATAATGAGAAGCTGAGGACTGCAGCTGAGACCCAAGGCTCTCCTGTCACATACAAACTTGATTTGAACATTTTATATCCTCAGGTTACTGGCCCTGGAAAGGACCCTAAGAACAGGTTTTCATAATTATGAAAGGGCCCCATTTTAGTTCTTCACCCTGAGGCCTTGTGTTCACATTATCATGTTTCTGTAGGCCTATGATCCCCTAATCAGAAGTTTATGCAGTTTCACAGATGTATTCATAGGTGTTCCTTGTTGTGTACACGAGCAAAAAAAGAAAAAAAAGAAAACAAAAGAGGTGCTATAGGGTTTTCCCTTACTTTTCTTGTAAGTATTGTTTGTGCCTATGCTACTGGGGTGCCCTTGAGACTTGTGGCTTCATCTATGCTTCTAATCAATCTACTTTGTAATAGCCTATTAGATAAGCTGTGGGAAACTGCGACCCATAGAATGTTTCTTTTAGAGGGAAAGCCTTGTTAAATACCTTCAACTCTGCTCAAGTTAAACAAGCTATTACCTGAAGAATTCCTCATCGTTGAAATACCACTTGATGGTGTAGAGTGCATCGGCGCCCAAGTCATAGTTACAGGTGAGAGTCTGGTTGGTGTAGCGGATTGCATTCAGAGGGACATCCAGGTGCGTCACATAACCGGCCGACCCCAGCATGACTGAAAGGAACAAAGCAAGTATTAATCAAAGTCACACCAAAATCAGTGAACAATCATTGAAAAACTACAAAATAGTTTATCAACAACAGTATAAATCAGTTTTTTTTTTTTTTTGTCAGATTCACGATAATTTACTGGAGAAAAAATATATCACGATTAGTCTACCAGCATATCCCAGCACATTAAATAGAGCTCTCGGGCAGCTCTTCCTTTCACTCAAAGCCACAAGCTCTCTTTCAAATATATGTATGTTCATCTGTCTATCAGTCTGTCTCTCTGCTGTTGTTTCAGTATGCCGAACTACATTGTTAAAACGAAGCAAATCAACGAAGAGCTTCTTGTATAACCTCAACTGTATAGTGTGCATTTGTCCATTTGGACAACAAATGTGTAAAAACGAAACGGTAAATAATGATACATAACATTTTATCAAGGGTTAATTGAGACCTGTGGTTAGGTTGTCAAAAGGCGTTTTCCCGGATAACCTACATGTAAGTCAACATTACATAACAGCGACAGAGAACAATTCGAGACGTAATGCGAAGCCAAGGTAATACCCTCACACATGTGGCACCGGCGATGCCCAAGCGGTCGGCTGCCTAGGATTCAACTTACGAAAACGGCTTGCGTATGAGGAATCACGAGTGCCTTCAGGTGGGCGAAAGGAAATCGTGTACTTTGTTTTCTAGTCGACGCCTTTTAAAGAATGATCAGAGAGTTGTTTTCATTTTTTTTCTTCCTACTCCCATCACGGAAAGAAGAGAGAGACAACGAACTCTCGATTCATTCCTCAATAAGCGTCGGGAATAGTTTGTTTCTCGTCTTCCTTTGATGGAAATGAAGTGAATGTTTCCCTCTCGTCCACCTCCTGCATTTTTCATTTCTCTATCAAATTAAGTATGACGACCTTAGTATTTACGTTCCTGAAATTCAATTTCCCAAATAATACCAGACCATCGTGGCCCAGATCACAGTGCGGGAATGCTGAGCCTGAGATTCGTCCGTCTCGCTGGCGTGCGCGAAACCCGTAATTTATAAATACAAACTTACATTATATGTATATGTGTGTGTATGTGTGTGTACATATATATATATATATATATATATATATATATATATATAAATATATATGTGTGTGTGTGTGTGTGTGTGTGTGTGTGTGTGTGTGTGTGTGTGTGTGTGTGTGTGTGTGTGTGTGTGTGTGTATGTCTATATATATGTATATATTTATATATATGTATATATTTATATATATGCATATATATATATATATGTATATATATGTGTATATATATGTACATAAATATGTATATTCATATATGTATATATATGTACATATATATGTATATACATATATGTATATATATGCATATATATTTATGTATTTATATGTATATATATTTATGTATATATATAGTTTATGTATATATGTATATATATATTTATGTATATATATAATACACACACACACACACACACACACACACACACACACACACACACACACACACACACACACACACACACACACAGAACTCGCAAGTGACAAGACCTTACTATATAGACCTTGAATCCAATAATGATTTGTTCGTGCCCTTCCACAGCCTTTGGCCACGAGAGAAAAGCTAGCATTAAAGGGCGACAGATAACGAGTGTCCAGGTAAATCCGAGTCTTTGCACAGTCAACATCACAATAAGCATAGCGTCTGCCGGAACCGTTAGTAAAACCACGATTTCAAGATGCAGGAGTCGGTAGACGGTACACAGTGTGTTTTTCAAATAGGTTCCATTACATTTAATTTCTTGCTAAAGGCGAAAGCAATAACGAACGGCTCAGACATGCCGCTCTCTGTTACTGCCACAGAATTTCTTCACGAACTTCACAAATACTCTATAAATCTTAAACGTCAGAAAATTCTCAGCTCAAACTTATACATCTATTTGGTAAACAAGTAAAATGTATGTTATCTGAAACAATACTTAATGTAGTAGCGTCCCTAATTAGCGAGATCAATAACCAGGTAATTAGGTCAGAGAGAGTAATCATCCCCCCCCCCCCCGCTAAATATAATAATGATAATGTAATGTAGTAGTAAGCTGGAGGCTCAGGCAAGCTTTATTCGTGAATCGCGTCCAGTATCTCATGGAATCTAACGAGGCATCCCAATTGTCTTCTGGCCGCCCCTCTCCCTTCACCTTCTCACGTTTTTGTGTGAGTTAGCCGAGTGCATGGCGCGGCTGCAGGTAATTGCGACTCGTTAGCAGTAATACACACATCCTTCAAAGGCTAGTCTCTCGTCAATTCAAATCTTATCTGTTTTTACTTCTATCCTCCAATGTAACACCTCTTCTGCATACACAGGCGTTACAAACTCGACAGATGGAAAAGTTCCATCGGGCTACCCAGAGAAGAAGGAGCAGCAGCAGAACAGCAAGGCGATGGTGGCTGCTGAGGACTGACCTGAAAACAATAATGTTGGATAAACCATCGAGCCGCAGTCGCTGGAACGGCTAATGATGCTCCTATGAATACTTTTCAACACTGTCGAGCATGCCAGCTGCTCTTGCCAGTCTTTTCTTGAAAAAAAGTGTAAATGTATCCTTTTCCACTCTTACGATTCCTCTCCCTCCCTCCCTTCTTTCCTTTTCCTCCACAGGCGCAGCTTCACTTTCTTCCCGATTTCAGTTCTCCGCCGCCTGCTTCCTGTGCCGGGCTGCGTTTCGCCATTCAATGTCCTTTCCGAAGTTCCATTTACATCCCTGCATAATTATCCGTTTTCCTCCCTTTATGATAGATTTTTTTTTTTTTTAATTTAAACTAGTTCCACTTTTTATAACTTGTTTTGCCATTTGTCATATTCCCCTTTTTCTAGATCTGCGCTAACTTCATTCGCTTTTTCACCGCATTCCATCGCTTTCCATTCCTTCCTGCCATCCCCATTTCCTACTCGTCGCCGCCTCCTACTCTCCCATACTTTGTCCTCTTCCATGCTTTCTCCC
>NC_061853.1:21002181-21019681 GCF_019202785.1 Penaeus chinensis | reverse complement strand
ATGAATGAAGCAACACGGGGACTCATGGCAGTCCCGAGTTCGTGAGTTAAGTCCAGTTAGGATAAATTGTGAATGAGGGACGAATTACAGCGCTGGCGGCTGGCGCGGCGGAGGAAGGAGGCTCCGCTGCTGTGCGAGGGCGAGGGGAGGGAGGCAGGGAGGAGAGAGAGAGAGAGAAGGAGGAGAGAGAGAGGGGGAGGGGAGAGAGAGAGGGAGGGGAGAGAGAGAGAGAGGGGAGAGAGAGAGAGGGAGGGGAGAGAGAGAGGGGGAGGGGAGAGAGAGAGAGGGGAGAGAGAGAGAGAGGGGAGGGGAGAGAGGGAGGGGAGAGAGAGAGGGAGGGGAGAGAGAGAGGGAGGAGAGAGAGAGAGGGAGGGGAGAGAGAGAGAGGGAGGGGAGAGAGAGAGAGGGAGGGGAGAGAGAGAGAGGGAGGGGAGAGAGAGAGGGAGGGGAGAGAGAGAGAGGGAGGGGAGAGAGAGAGAGGGAGGGGAGAGAGAGAGAGGGAGGGGAGAGAGAGAGAGGGAGGGGAGAGAGAGAGGGAGGGGAGAGAGGGAGGGGAGAGAGAGAGGGAGGGGAGAGAGAGAGGAGGGAGAGAGAGAGAGGGAGGGAGAGAGAGAGAGGGAGGGGAGAGAGAGAGAGGGAGGGGAGAGAGAGAGGGAGGGGAGAGAGAGAGGGAGGGGAGAGAGAGAGAGGGAGGGGAGAGAGAGAGAGGGAGGGGAGAGAGAGAGGGAGGGGAGAGAGAGAGAGGGAGGGGAGAGAGAGAGAGGGGGGGGGAGAGAGAGAGAGGGAGGGGAGAGAGAGAGAGGGAGGGGAGAGAGAGAGGGGGGGGAGAGAGAGAGGGAGGGGAGAGAGAGAGAGAGGGAGGGGAGAGAGAGAGGGAGGGGAGAGAGAGAGGGAGGAGAGAGAGAGAGGGAGGGGAGAGAGAGAGAGGAGGGGAGAGAGAGAGAGGGAGGGGAGAGAGAGAGGGAGGGGAGAGAGAGAGGGAGGGGAGAGAGAGGAGAGGGGAGGGAGAGAGAGGGAGGGGAGAGAGAGAGGGAGGGGAGAGAGAGAGGGAGGAGAGAGAGAGAGGGAGGGGAGAGAGAGAGGGAGGGGAGAGAGAGAGGGAGGGAGAGAGAGAGAGGGAGGGGAGAGAGAGAGGGAGGGGAGAGAGAGAGGGAGGGGAGAGAGAGAGGGAGGGGAGAGAGAGAGGGAGGAGAGAGAGAGAGGGAGGGGAGAGAGAGAGAGGGAGGGGAGAGAGAGAGGGAGGGGAGAGAGAGAGGGAGGGGAGAGAGAGAGAGGGAGGGGAGAGAGAGAGAGGGAGGGGAGAGAGAGAGGAGGAGAGAGAGAGAGGGAGGGGAGAGAGAGAGGGAGGGGAGAGAGAGAGAGGGAGGGGAGAGAGAGAGAGGGAGGGGAGAGAGAGAGAGGGAGGGGAGAGAGAGAGGGAGGGGAGAGAGAGAGGGAGGGGAGAGAGAGAGAGAGGGGAGGGGAGAGAGAGAGGGAGGGGAGGGAGAGAGGGAGGAGAGAGAGAGAGGGAGGGGGAGAGAGAGAGAGGGAGGGGAGGAGAGAGAGAGAGAGGGAGGGAGAGAGAGAGGGAGGGGAGAGAGAGAGGAGGGAGAGAGAGAGAGAGGGGAGGGGAGAGAGGGAGGGGAGAGAGAGAGGGAGGGGAGAGAGAGAGGGAGGAGAGAGAGAGAGAGGGAGGGGAGAGAGAGAGGGAGGGGAGAGAGAGAGGGAGGGGAGAGAGAGAGGGAGGAGAGAGAGAGAGAGGGAGGGGAGAGAGAGAGGGAGGGGAGAGAGAGAGGGAGGGGAGAGAGAGAGAGAGGGGAGGGGAGAGAGGGAGGGGAGAGAGAGAGGGAGGGGAGAGAGAGAGGGAGGGGAGAGAGAGAGGGAGGGGAGAGAGAGAGGGAGGGGAGAGAGAGAGGGAGGGGAGAGAGAGAGGGAGGGGAGAGAGAGAGGGAGGGGAGAGAGAGAGAGAGGGGAGAGAGAGAGGGAGGGGAGAGAGAGAGAGAGGGGAGAGAGAGAGGAAGGGGAGAGAGAGAGGGAGGGGAGAGAGAGAGGAGGGAGAGAGAGAGAGGGAGGGAGAGAGAGAGAGTGAGGGAGGTGGGGAGGGGAGAGGGGGGAGGGGGTAGGGGAGAGGGGAGAGGGAAGAGGAGAGGAGAGAGAGAGAGAGAGAGAGAGAGAGAGAGAGAGAGAGAGAGAGAGAGAGAGAGAGAGAGAGGCGGGGAGGGGAGAGGAAGGGAGGCGGGGAGGAGAGAGAGGAAGGGAGGTGGAGAGGAGAGAGAGGAAGGGAGGTGGAGAGGAGAGAGAGGAAGGGAGGTGGGGAGGAGAGAGAGGAAGGGAGGTGGGGAGGAGAGAGAGGGAGGAGGGTAGGGAGGAGGGAGGGGAGGGGAGAGAGAGGGAGGAGGGTAGGGAGGAGGGTGGGGAGGGGAGAGAGGGAGGGATGTTGAAGATTGAAGCAGACAAAGATATGTAGATAGATTGACAGATAAATAGATAAATAGATAAATAGATAGATAGATAGATAGATAGATAGATAGATAGATAGATAGATAGAGAGAGAGAGAGATTCCCCCTGAACAGAAGACAGCCTAGGACCCAGGGTGACCACAGAGCAGCCAGAAGTAGCCCCTGAATTTCGCCGCTGTCACGCCAGGAGGACGAAGATCCCTCCACGGGCATCCGGCGCAGAGGCCAAAGCGCGGCAGCTCCCTTACTTCCATGGGAGAAATGGGTTGGCAGCGGGAGTCGGGGACGGCGCTGCACACAGCTCCGTTTGCATGCGCCACTGCAAGAGGCACTGACAGAGGGTAAGGTCACGAGAGAGAAGGCAAGAGAAAACTAAAAACGCGAAGAAAAGGTACAAGTGTGAAGGGGGAAGGTAGGGAAAAAAACGGGGGGGGGGGGGGGGTTGCTTCTCACAACGGAAAATGAACCCGCACGACGGGCAACAGCAGGGGTAAGGACCTCCTGCAACGGAAGCACAATGCCTATTGTGGAAATCGGAGAACAGGAGGGGCGGGGGATAGAAATAGAGGGAGAGGGAGAGGGAGAGGGAGAGGGAGAGGGAGAGGGAGAGGGAGAGGAAGGAGGGAGGGAGGGAGGGAGGGGGAGAAAGAGAGAGAGAGAGAGAGAGAATGAGAGAGAGAGAGAGAGAGAGAGAGAGAGAGAGAGAGAGAGAGAGAGAGAGAGAAAGAGAGAGAGAGAGATAGAGAGAGAGAGAGTGAGAGAGAGAGAGAGAGATCAAGCAATAAGGGTAGTGCCCAGTGCCCAGGGCATCGTGCATGGCACAGAGCTTCCGCTGGCCGCTCGTGGAGCTGCGTGTCCACCGCATCTCTTGCTAGGAATGAGGTAAAATTGCGCGAGCGGGGTGATGAGGGGGTGCAAAGATGTAGAAAATGGGAGCAATAGAGGAGGTCGTAAGGTCGACCTCCGCGTCGCGCAGAAGAGGATTTCGAGCCAGAACGACCTGCCTCGCCGAGCTCCAATTACTGCCAAGGACATGTAAGTTGGAGTGTCACTGGCCGGTAAGTGGGGAATTGGGGAGGGGGGTAAAGATGGCAAAATATGGTACTTGATGAGCGTAGAAAAGACAGAAAAGACGTTCAAGTGTGGGTGTGGGGTGGGCGGATCAAAATCTGGCCCTCCTTGCTGCTTCTCCGTCCAGCGGCCCTTGTGTCCGGTCTACTCTATTTCGCGCCGGCGGCTAACAAGGAAATCGCTCAGATGTGTATTTCCTGTCTTGTGTCATCGTGCAAATTGTCAGATATCCTGTGCTTATTCGAGAGCTCAAGCTGCCTCAGTTTCGGCTCACTCCTCGACGTTCCTGCCGCGCCTCCGGGCGGTCGGTTCGCGGGCGTTCTTTCTGCGGCGCTTCTCTGGCCGGCGCCCTCGCTCTGTGCATGTACCCGATCGCCCTCCGCTCTCTCTCAAATCCTTTCCCTTCTCTCCGCTCGTCTATCCCACGCTGTATTCCCACGCCCGCGCCCCCATCTCCTCCTCCAGCGCCCGAGAGAATCCGAGCAGTACCCAGCACAAACCTCAGCGGCCCCCCCGCCCCCCACCGTCGTCACTATAAAGAGCGTAAGAGCGAGAGCGGTTTGTCTGAGACGCACTTAACGACGTTTCCTAAAACGTTTCATCCTCCACCCTTGAGCAGCAGTCAACTTAAGTCGACAAGCAACTCAAGACATACATGAAACCGCGCGCATACACACACACACACACACACACACACACACACACACACACACACACACACACACACACACGCGCGCGCGCGCGCGCGCACTTTCCTTGAACACTCGAGACGTGGTAATACATCTGTTTGCCTTCACCGCAAAAGGAAACCAACAATTCCTCAGCCGATGCTTCCTTTGTGCCGCTCGGCCAACACGAGTCCGGCGATCGAGTGGCCATCGATTGCTTTGTTTAGCGAATCGGCAGGTTGACATTTCAGGCCCCGCGAAGGCCTGCACAAAGGCCACCTAACCTAACCTAAAACAGGCGTTACGAGCAGAAGCCGCGCTCTTTGTTATTTTTTAAGCGTGCGTAAGATAGCTCTCTGTGTGAGCGAACGAGCAGGGTTCAAGCGGCTAGGAGGGAAAAGATAAAAATGAAGGCTCAATATAATCCGCAGGTATTCCCTACCAGCATGGTGCTCAGAGTGGTGACGTGGTCAGACAATTTTCAGCACATCCTGGCTTGTTGTTTTCTAATCCATTGGGAGTGGCCGCCTTCCTTCGCCCTTGTCTAAACCTCCCTCGCCTCCTTACTGCCGGAATATAATCGCCCTCCCAATACTGCCTTCGCTGGCATCTTCGCGCGTTCTTCGGAAAGAGATGCAGAAAGGCAGCTCTTGACTCATTACATTCTCTTGAAGCTTTTCCCCTCCACCCTCCTAATGCTCTGGGGCAATTTACGGCAGCTCAGCCTTGTCTGGAAACCTTCTTGCTGGACAGGATTGCCAGACGGACGCAATGACAGCCTGTCAGCCGAGGATCCCGACCGTAAGTCAGCAGAGCGGAGATCCTTGTCGGTCACGTCTCAAAACAAGAGCAATGGCTGCAATACTGACATGTTTGCAGTTACATTAACGTGCTCATCTTGAATACCGTCAAGCACGAATCACTGAAATATCACTGATTAAAAGAAATAGTAATTATGGCTTAACAACAGCGGTCGATTCCATTTGAAGATGAAGATGAAGCAAATGAAGCGACTTCCAAGGGGAGTTGGGTTTCTAAGGACCCCCCCCCCCCCCTCCGCGCGGCGCCATAAGGTCAAGAACGACCAGCCCCCCCCCCCCTCCCTTCGTGCCCGACCAGGATGCTGTGCTTCCGCCAATCGATGGCCGGAGACGGACCGAAATCAATAAAGTCAAGGAATAAGTGCGAGGCGAGTTCTCTCTCTCCTTCATTCCGTATACTTACTATCTCATTCTGTGTCGATAAACAAACACATGCAATATCGTTGAAAACCACAGAAATAAATATTAACAATGCATAAACTATCATCTCGGTATCCACAACACTAGTCTCATATAAATACATAAAAAAAAGCTGAGAGAGCAGTTCAAAACATACAAGTTAGCCTTAAAATGACTAAACACAACCTACAAACGACTCAAATAGGCCTACATGGCAGAAATACAACATCCTCTGACCCAAAAAAACAGACCCTCAGAGCAAGAGAAACACAGCGTAAAGCGCGGGAGTCATGCAAGCGAAAACGGTAATAGGAGGGGAAATGAAGAAAGGGGGGTGGGGGGTTGAGGGGAAGGGAGAGCAGGGGAAGGCGGGGATGAGCGCAGTGTGACAACTCAAAGCGATTACGGATTACAGGGGATTGGGGCGCTGTGTCCAAGGGAAGTTGAGTGATGGTGATTGACGAAGGGGGGGCAAGGGGAGGGGGGAGAAAAGGATGGAAGGAGGAAGACCGAGAGGAAGTGAAGGAACAGCTGAAGGGGGGGAAGCGCAAGGGGAGCGTCCATTAGCCGTCTCCCCTCATCTCATTCATTATTAACATCTCATTCACACCGCGACGCGAAAAATTGAAAACAAACACCATTTTTAATACAAAATGCAAACACTTTAGCGCGAGGGGAAAATGGCCACGGTCGTGCTATCTACGGATACAGACATACGCGAATGAGCACAGGCATCGTAAATCCCAAAACTTGACACTATCTAGCCCTTTCCTTAAACACACACGTTAGTAAATTTGTATCGGCAACTTTTCTGAACATTTCTGTCGCCCTCGGAGGTGCCTCCCTGCGAAGCGAGCCACGCGGTGACGTTCGCGACACTCGGCCGAATCCAAAACCTTCCAGACACCGAAGGCACGGCCGCTGAGCGAGAATCCAGGGCAGTCCGAAGCTGTATTTGCACCGAAGGAATAAAATTCAAAGCGCCTTCCGTCAGGCTGCCTCCGACTCCAGGCAACAGCACAGACTTCCCTCGAAACGCCTTGGCTGATTCACCGCCCTCCTTTCTCGATTCCAATTCACTCTCCGTTTTCTCAAACTTCATCGGTTCATTCTTGGAAGCACAATTCAGCACCGTTCCCAGCGCGCTTGTCATTATCAGAACTACTAATTTCGAGGCTGCGATGCCAGGCAGTTTACCCCAGAAGCCTCCTGGCCCCTCCCCCTCCCCCTCCCCTGTGATTCCGTCAATTCCGACGTCCATCATCATCAATCTCGGTTGTGTCCTCTAACTATCTCCCTCCTTTTCTACTCCTCTGCTCCCCTCTCCCCTCTTCTATTCTCTTTTATCTTGCCCCATCTCTCCTCTTTCCTTCTCTCCTCTTTCTCATTTTCTATCTCTTTTCTTCTTTTCGTGCAAACAAATGGTTCTTGATCGTTTTTTGTTTTTTTTTGTTTTACTAGCATACATTTTTCTTGCTCCTTCTGACGCATTCTTATCTAATTCTACTGACCTTGCCTCTTATCGACCATCTGAGCCGCATTTACACGATCCTCACTCTGTTTCCCTCTCTCTCCCCTCTCTCTTCATCTCCTCTATCTCACTGTCTACATGGGAGGGGCAGGGCGGGGAGCAGGGCGGGAAGGGGGGGAGGAAGAGAAGGAGCAAGTGCAAGGAAGAAGCTGGGAGACGGAGGAGAGAGAGAGAGAAGGAAGACGGGAAAGAGAGAGAGATAAGGATAAGTCCGATATGAGAGAGAGAGAGAGGGGGGGGGGGGGGGCGCCCGTGTTTATGTACAACGTCGGGAGCATTCAAATTGATATCGAGCGCAAGTAAGCGCGCTTATGGGCAGCAGGGTAAGTGTCCGGAAGCAGCCCTGGCCCGCCCTTGCCTTTGGGGGAAGGGTGGCAGCCGGCTTGTCCTCCAGTGCCACATCCTGCGGGTCTGCTTACCTCTTGGGAAGAAATTATGACGCAGATTAAACTCAACAGAAAAGCGGTCGGGTTGTCCACGCGGGGCGTAATCTGTTGTTTCATAACAATAAATCGCCAGCAACATCTACTGAGGAGAAATGAGAGATCAAGATGGAACAAGAATAGGGACAGGAATAAGCGCCAGGGCGGCGAGTCCTTGCACCAAGGAGGCATCCTATGCAGCCCAGACGCGTCCCAAGGAAGATGAGGATTCGCAACGAACAACCTTTTCTTAACCTTGAAATAAAATCAATACTGTTGGTGCGGCGGCGGAGGTATGGCGCCAGCGCGGAGCCAAAGCTAAGTGCATAGCCTCGGACAAGTAAGTACAATATGCCCCTTCTTAACGTAAATCGGACACTCTCGTCCTCGTTTACGACGGAAGCATCCGAGGCGCTCCGGATGCACTCGCATTGTCTCCTGCGCGAAGGCTCGCAGGAACTTCCGCTCGGCTCGTTGTGAAATTCTATTCCCGCCAAATTGGGTAAACACGCGACTGCAGACACTGAGCGCGTGTGTGTGTGTGTAGGAGGGGTCATTTTCGCTAGCAAAGTATGCATCCTCGCACATTGACACTGCAAGCGGCATAGTTTGCCAAATGCCAAACCAAAGCTCGAACCCCCCATGCAGCCAGACGCGGACGAAGGACGGCGCGAGGAAGCGACGCGGCGCGGATCGCCTTGGGAGCTTAATGAACGACAACGGCGACGTCCGCGGTGACCCTGACCTGCACGTCTCGAGCACCGCCGCTCTCCCGCGCGGCGCTGCGCCAGGGCCTAGCGGGAAATACGTGCATAGATCTAGAGATGTTGGAAAGCCGGAGGGATGTGGCGTTCGCGGAGCCCTGTATTCATTAGGCTTAAAGTGAAGCAAAATATACCAAAATAATAACATTTTACTTATTTGTACTTAAATATTTGCGTTTGCCTGAACAATCGTTTCGTAACTGTGTACACAAATGCATAAAAGCATAAATAAATACATACGTATCTACGCATGCACGGATTGCATGCATATACACTATACGTAACTGCAGGAAATATATATGCAATATGTATGTATGCCAAAGGCGGGTCCGAGCAGCTTCCTCGCCCCTCTCCCGCAACACGTCAGCAACATGTTCAGAGGCGACGATCGATGATTAATATTGCAAACCGGAAACAGTGCTGCCGGGGAGCCGTACATGTGCTGGGTTCTCGCAGCCCGTCGCCCGGCCGCTCGCCCCGGTCAGCTTAGCGCGTGTCTGCGCCCAGGCCATTCCACCATAGAGAACATTTGCCAAAAACACAAACAAACATAAACAGCACAATTGAAAGGCAATCGTCGGATCGTCATATTCCAAGCAGCCAAGATTAATATTTTACTTCGCTTTAATGCCGACTAAACCATATACAAAAACACAACACACACACACAGACACACACACACAAATATATATTTATATATATATAATTCATATTTATATATATATATATAAAACAAATAAATACATAAATGAATATAAATATTTCACACAAAATAAATAAATATATGTATGTGTATATATATATATATATATATATATATATATATTACACATTAACACACACACACACACACACACACACACACACACACACACACACACACACATATAGATACTATATTTATATATATATAATATATACATACTATATATATATATATATATATATATATACGTATATATAAGTATATATATATATATATATATATATATATATCTATATGTATGTATATGTATATATATATATACGTATATATAAGTATATATATCTATATATATGTATATATATGCACATATGTATGTATGTATATATGCATGTGTGTATATGTATATGTATGTATATATATATATATATATATATATATATATATATATATATATATATATATATTGCCATCACCTGGTTCCCTACTTTCCTTTCCTAAAATATTCTAAGATATTTTATTCCATATGATTAAAAAATAATGACCACATCTACAGCCTCTAAAGGTCTCACAAGCTCAACACAAGCCTTTTGCAGTTTGGTGCCATCATGCCTAGTTTCCTCCCTTCAAAATTATTCAAGCTGCACATATTACGCCTGTCTTTTTGGCTCCTTTATCTATAACATTTTAATAACACGAAAAAAAGGTCCGCGCCACCCCTGTCCCGCCCGAGCTCGGCTTCAGTGTCCTTTTGCAACGAGTCGAGGACCAATCTTGTTCCCCCCGACTGGCTGGGGCTCTCGGCAACTTCCTGGGCTGGCCGACAGTGTATCTCCCTCTCTTTCTCTCGCCTCTTTTTTTCCCCCCTCTCTCTCATCTCTCTTTCTCTCCCTCTCTCCTCTTTCTTTCTTTCTCTCTCTCTCCTTCTCTCTCTCTCTCTCTCTCTCTCTCTCTCTCTCTCTCTCTCTCTCTCTCTCTCTCTCTCTCTCTCTCTCTCTCTCTCTCTCACTCTCTTTCTCCCTCCCTCCTTCGGAGGCGACTCCCAGCCTCCGCCCGCGCCCCCAGCCCCCGCGTCGTCAGGAAGCCTCGCGGATCCCCGGTCGTCTTCCCTGCAGGAGGACTCGCCACAGAACTCGTCCAGCGACTCGGCTTCAATGGAAGGATAATGGGACGAGAGGAGGGGGGGGGGGTTGAGGAGCCAATGATAACAAGGGTGATATTGACTTGTTTGGGCATTAAAAACAAACTAGTAATTGCAAATATTGTCAAAACTGAAAAATCTACCAAACCTCATATAAAACCTAATATGCATCCACTTTTCGAAAGCAAATGATTAATCCTAGACTGAGCGTCAAGCTCGATGTAAATCAAGTTGTTTAGTCCAAAACCATTTACTTCTGTTTAATAATGACTACTACTACTAATAATGATGATGATAGGAAACAACAATAACAATAACAATATTACAACTTCTACAACAAAACCAACTACTACTACTACCTATACTACTACTGCTACTACTACTTATAGTACTACAGCTACAACCACTACTACTAATAATAATTATAACAATGATATGATAATAAAAAGTGAGAAAGGTGGTAAAATAAAACTAGTAATATGAATAGCAAAAACGACGATAACAATAACAGCAACAATAATGACATCACCATCCGATATCACAAACAGCCTCAGCCCAATACATTCCATCAGGTGTGGGCCACAGCTAATCAGTACAGGTAATTAATACAACTAAGATCCACGGACGTTCTTGATCTTCAGCAATGAGATAACCAAGCATAGCCTTCTTAATTAAAACTATCTTGGTGTAATTGTTTCGACTTTCAGATTTAGAATGAAATGCTAGTTTATCCAGGAGGTCATTTGCCTCTACAGTCTCTTAATGGCACAACCCGACCATAAACGCTTAATAATCACGATCGAGCCCATAATGATATTATGGGCTCGATGTATTAGTGACATTAATCTAGGGGGATTCGTCCTTCCCGCCAATCAGCCCAGACTCGGCCGATCTTCCACGTGGAAACTGGTCACGAGTCTCCGCGCAACGATCGCTGCCGCCGCCTGTACCTCCCAACTGCCCTGGTGACTCTTTCCTGCAGATTCAGCCAGCAAATCCCAGCTAATGTGAGTTACACCGACGCCGCAGCTCAGCCGCAATAACAGCCGCCGAAGGCCTTGCGGGAGGAATCGGCACGGATAATGGGACTGAGGGGCCTCGGAAGGAGACTAATTACAACGATGACGTTGACCAAAACTTTTGATCATTTAAAGCCTGCCCAACAAAACAAAAAGCAGGCTATGTGTATATAAGATGGGCCAATAATTGACAAGAAATTAGATGCTTCCGTGCCCCTCATAATGACGAATCACAAATCATCCGGCTGCTAAAGGCAACGCGACTTTAATGCTAACAAAGAGCGCCGTATCGCCTCGGCCTATTGGAACATCTGGGGCGATTAGCTCTCCCACCCATTTAGCGCTGACTCACCGACGCCCGAAAGCTGTTCGACAGGAACCGAGGGCGCGACTTGGTCCCTCCTCCCTCCTCTCTCTCTCTCTCTCTCTCTCTCTCTCTCTCTGTCTCTCTGTCTCTGTCTCTGTCTCTGTCTCCCAGCCTATCTGCTTGCCTGCCTGTCTGCCTGCCTGCTTGCCAGCTTATCTGTTTGCTTGTCTGTCTGCCTGCCTGCTTATCTACCTGCTTGCCAGCCTGCAGCCTTTCTGCTTGCTTGCCTCTTTACCTACCTGCCTGCCTATCTGCTTGCATTCCTGCTTGATAACCAGCCTATCTGCCTGCTTGTTTGATTGCTAAACTATCTGCTTCCTGCATGTTTACCTACCTGTTTGCATGCCAGCCAGCCTATCTGCCTGCTTGTTTGATTGCTAAACTATCTGCTTCCTGCATGTTTACCTACCTATTTGCATGCCAACCAGCCTATCTAGTTGCTTGCGTGCTTGCTTGCCTGTCCGCCAGCTTATTTGCTTATTTGCTTATTTGTTTGATTGCTAACCTACTTGCTTGCATGCCAGACAGTCTATCTAGTTGCTTGCTTGCTTGCTTGCTTGCTTGCCTGTCCGCCAGCTTTGCTTGCCTTCATACCTACCAGCCTCTTTCTACGATTCGAACAGAGAAAAAGCGAAATGAGTGAACGGCCATAACCAGATTTATCCTCTAAAAATGAAAAAGAAAAACAAGAAAAAGGCGAAGAAACGGGCGACCGTTGCGAATAAGTGCTGCATGACAGGCCGGGGCTGATACTTGTAAAATGGGCCTTGGTATAAATGAAGTGTTGTTTACGTCCAATCGGCACAATTATCGTTTCCTAACTGCAAAGGAATCCTGCCTTATTTCTACCCACTTTGGTATCAATTCTTAAATCATAAAATGCATTGCTAAGCCGAACAGTGTTCAAAAGTGTTCAATTCAAATCTTCGCTGAACTTAACAGCCACAAAACGTGGCCGCGTCCCATCGTCCAGCGAGCTCTTCTGCAGAATATATTTCCGCCGTCCCTTGCCTTCGCCTCTTCTCCGGCGGTAGGCTCCAGATCCCGTTTTCCGCGACGGCAAGTTTTATCAAGAATGATGATGAATAATGATCGTGACAGGATGACGGTGATGAGGAGGTGGAAGTAATAAAACAGGTAGAGTTTATATTAATGGAGAGTTGTTGAACAAAACATGTCGCGTGCGATTAGTTGAATTGAGAGAGAGAGAGAGAGAGAGAGAGAGAGAGAGAGAGAGAGAGAGAGAGAGAGAGAGAGAGAGAGAGAGAGAGAGAGAGAGAGAGAGAGAGAGAGAGAGAGAGAACAAAAAAAAAAAAATCTTACTAAGTGGCACTGCATGGCACGAGGAAAACACAATGGCCAAGGCTTCCGTGCCCAGGCAGGCGGCAGCGGGGGCTCGGCCCCGTCTCGCCTGAATCCTGACGTCACAGGCCCCCTCCCCCCACCTGCGTCACGACATTCACTCTGAAATTCTCCTTTGTCACGCTATGAGAGCTGCTGAAGTGCCAGTCACGTTGTCAGATCAATACAACGCCGTGAAACTTCCCTGTCTCTCTCACATACAAATATTCATATAGACTTGCATTTATTCACTCCATTTCTATATGTATTTTCTTCCCTCCCACACACGGAAATAAATCCGCGATCCCTTCCATGTACGACGTCGTGTCCTTGCAAACGACCTTCACCGCAGGTGGTGGCACGAGGGCGCGTCGCCGAGGGGAATCCGGCTCTCCTCCGCCGCGCAGTCACACCGGGCGAGAGCGCTGACAAACGACCTTTCCCCTCACTCCGAGTCATGCACAAACTCGCATCCGCTCGCTACCAGAACAAACGGCCGCATTCATGCATTCGACGATGTTCCAAACTCGAGAAAAACCGAGCATACCCAATTCATGTCCCGAGGGAGAGACGGCGCCGTGGCCCTTCCGCCTGACAATCCGCTCCTCCACGGATAAATCATCCCGGCATCGCCCCCTTTCGCTCGCCCAATTAAAGCGAAAGAGATGAAGCACTGGCAGAGGAGTGTAAGGGTGGAAATGGCGAGAAAGGAATAAAATACCCTGAGAAACGATGGGTGTAAAAGACTAGAAGGGGAAGAGGTCAAAAGAGCGATGAAAAGGAAAAAGCAAAACACTCAGAGGGAATAGAAGGGAAGGCTTCGTGCAACAAGGAAGTACAAGCGAAGGAGGAAGACTGGCTAACGTGATTTAAGATGTCATCAGCTGCTGACGCTCACGCCCCGACAAGTGGGATTACGTCTGAGTGCTGCTGACGTCGCCCGCAGTTCACACGCCCGCCCCAGGAAGACTATCGCCGACGCTGACGACACACACACACACACACACACACACACATGCACACGCACGCACACGCACACGCACACACACATACGCATGGCATCTGTCCACCTCTACCCCTGTCTATCTGTCTGTCTGTCTCTGATAAATACACAGAATCAATCATATTAATGAGGGAAGGCGGGACATCTATTTGGCACCCGAGGGAATGGATGGGTAAGGGAGAGAGAGAGAGAGAGAGAGAGAGAGAGAGAGGGAAGGGAGAGGGAGATAGAATGGGGGAGGAAGAAGGAGTGGGAGATAGATAGAAAGTGAGTGAGTGAGTGAGTGAGTGAGTGAGTGAGTGAGTGAGTGAGTGAGTGCGTGAGAGAGAGAGAGAGAGAGAGAGAGAGAGAGAGAGAGAGAGAGAGAGAGAGAGAGAGAGAGAGAGAGAGAGAGAGAGAGAGAGAGAGAGAGAGAGAGAGAGAGGGAGGGGGGGGGGAGATACGTAGGTACGTGTACTTTCGTGTGCGTGGAGATAATTACTACAAAGATAATAAAAAAAAAACTGTTATTACCCGGACACTCGATGTTAAACCACTTGTCCTGAGCGAGAGAAGGCCCATGGTACTGAGGGCAAAACGTTTCACATGGCGGAGTCTCTGCGCTTGGCCAGAACCGTTCCTTCGTTGGGGAATGATGCATTTACAATCAGAATTCCGAGACGGCACCAAGGCCAGAGGCAAGAATACAAAATCAGACTTGGTGTCATGAGGTAAGCGTAATATTAATGAAAGAATATAAGCAAGACTATATACGACTAGAAAACGCAATCCGCACAGCGTCATATCAAAACCAAACCAGATCTCCGTCCAACCCACAGTCAGGCGAGGAAAATCTCGTCAGAAATGAAGGCTCGCCGGTGTGGCGGGGTCGCTGCAGGACGCTGATGCGGTTTCGGCGTCCGGATAAATAAGAAGGCGGCCGGATAAATGGGATGGCAGTCGGATAAATGAGAAGGTTGTCGGGTAAATGAGATGGCATCAGTGGTTCAGGACCCGCCGAAGATTGAGACCCCTTCAGAGGCTAAAACCGCTGGGATTAATTAACGGAAATCAAATCAGGCTCCTAAGTTCAGGGAAGACGGGGGTGAGGAGGGAAGGCAAGAGGGGGCGAGGAGGGAAGGCAAGAAATGGCGGAGGGAGCGACGAGGCGCGAGGGAAACGGCTAAGCGACCCTCCCACGGAGTAACAAGATCCACTTCTCGCAGCGACTTTTCGAGTCGTCCCCCTCGCCAGCGCGCACGACTCCGCGACGGCCTCCTAGGGGCGGTCTTGCGTTCCCGCGTCGCCGCAATCCGGGCATTAGCCGTCTCAGGAACAAGATCTTAGGGCGGCTTATGGGCACTTTCCTGCTCCGTGGCGCGTGGCATCAAAGGAGGCAGCATCTAATCTTTCGGCGGCACTTGTAAGTCGGCCTCAATTACCGCGATGGAACAGTGTCAAAATGCGAGATGGATCCTCAGGCCGGAATGGAGTTCGCTGAGGGCGGGAAAGCGCAGGGAAGCACATTTACTCTAATCCTGGCAGATTAGACATGTGTCTCCGAAACAAAAGATGGATCACGAATCGACTACAGTTACTTTTTCTAATTTAGTTGCATTTACTCAGACATAAGGAGTTTCACTCTTTTCCAGCATTACATAAACGGAAAAAGCATTACACGAAACAATGCTGAAAAATAATTCAAGCTTCCCTTAACCCACTACAGGCAGCATCCACAGGGCCCAGGGCCGCCCATAGGCAACCCACGCTGGCCTCTGCAGTGCCGGTGTGAGCGATCCGCTTGTGTTGAACAACATACCTACTCCCTTCCCGGCGTAGTGCCCCCACCTCCATCCCCACTCCAACCCCGTCCTCCCACCTGGCCACCCATGTTAACTCATGTTCACGCCCTTTTATCGGGAGGAACTCCACGAAGCCGCTCACCCTCCGGGGAAGCCAAATCCCGGAGGAGACGCGGGGGATAGCGGGGACAAGTTACATATTACCAGGTAGCTCCACTTCCATATAGCCTACTGAACCTAAATATGAAATTGACTCTTAGTTATCATAAATAAAAGAGGGGAATTTAGGTTTTACTAGTGGTTAGTATATCAATATCGAGTAAACTATATAAATAATAGATAAATAAATCCAGCTATATCTGATGTCTCGCGGAGCACTCTCACATGGTGACGTCATTTATTTTACCCCAACAATTGTACGATATTTTATTTTTCTTGAATATGGTTCAGCAATACCAATGTTTAAAAAAAATATCGACAACAAAAGTAAAAAAAAAAAAAAAAAAAAAAAAAAGAATATTTGCAATGAATAAAAGTGATGAGGCAGGGCTTAGGTCGGAAGTTGCCAACCAGGATTTTCCTCAAGATGGAGTGGTTATACCTGTGTAAAGCTACCTCGCCAATCCTTTCCTCTGCTGGCTGGACATCTTACCTTGTAGCCTCTCCTTCTTTCTTTTTTCCCCAAAAATGCACGAACTTAGAAATATCCAACAAGTAAAATCCTCCCGTAAACCATTCTTTCAAGTCGCATAAAATTTCCTCCCGAAAAGAAAAAATCTAAACATGGAGCAATTTCCGAAAAGTGAGTAATATTATGGACACGTTGCAGAAGCGAGCGAGTTACACGAGTGAGTCTATTCCCTGAGCAGAGGAGGGGTTCGCGAGGGCCTCCAGAAGGGACGGGAGAGTCTGGTCTAAAAATCGTGTAAAATGAAAGAGAGAGACAAGGAGATAGATATATAAATATAGAGGGGGAGAAGGAGGGACAACGGGAGAGGGTGGGAAAAAGGGAAGGAGAGGGAGGGCGAAAGGGGGGGAAGGAGGGAGGGAGGGAGGGAGGGAGGGAGGGAGGGAGGGAGGGAGGGAGGGAGAGAAGAGAGGGGAATGGGAGAGGGAGAGAAAGAGAAAGACAGAGTTCTCTCTTCCTTTCGCAGGAGGAATTCCGGCCTCCTTTCATTCCTTCCTAAGATCAATATCGTAAAACACTTATGTGACGTGAACGATGATGATATGGAGATGAAATAAAAGGAGGAGGCGCACGAATGCCGATGATGGCACTGCTGATTGCGAGGAAGATAATACTAGTAACGATGATAATTACACTTATCATAACAGAAGGATACATAGGTTAATGATCCTTACATCAATAAGATTACAGCTACCCAGCGGGGCTGTGGTGGCATCGCAGGGCAGGAACTGCATGCTCTCGTCGGGGAACAAAAGCTTCGTCAGTTTTACAGTAGGCAGGCCCTTTTCATGAAAAAGTAGCATGAATATCATCATTACCACCAATTATAACTACAATAGGAATGCAAGAGGGTATAATAAAAAAAAAAAATAATAATAATAATGCAGTCAACGAACATCATGGTAACATTATCATCAGTAATAAAGACGATGATGATAATGAAAGCAACTCAAACAATATCACCGATAGCTCAACCATTTATAAAAAAAAAAAAACCCAGCCATTGTTGGCACTGTATGGTGTGATGTTTGGCACTGCATCACGGCTGCATTTGCTAGAGGCGAGTGACTAGCCGTGGTTCACTCACGCAGCCAGTACTTTTCCTCGGTCACTGCGAGCACCGCCCAGCAGGAAGGCCGCAAAAGCGAGGCAGCCACACAAAACATTTAAGCGAAGCTGTGTCATCACCTGGAGAGTTAAAACGACAAAGCTGCCAGGTAAAAAGTGCCTGCAGTTCTTGACAGCAGAGTTAACCCCCTACGCCCCGAGTCAGGTGGGGCGACCGGGGCGCTGACGTGACAGGGCGATGCAGCAGCGACGGTGCAGGCCGAGCAAACACCGC
>NC_061853.1:20989681-20997181 GCF_019202785.1 Penaeus chinensis | reverse complement strand
CACTGCAATAGAATGTTACCCTTGCCATTCAATTCACAGGGCATCCCCCGGGGGCTCTTGACAAACAGGTTGAGTATTTACCAACAAGAGGCATGATCTAGCCATGTTTTCTTGTCATAGTTTGCGTTCACAATATGTACTCCCAAAGGATAAAAACACCACCAGGGAATCCCCAAATGCAAATGCGCACACTTAAAGGAGTCTCTACAATGAGCTCACTTTCTCGTTAAAATAGTGATGTTGATTATCTAACCTTAAGCAGACTGGGACGAAATAAATCTCTCTTTCTGCTTCTTGAATAGTTTAGTTTACCTCACCAACCTTTTTAATTTTATCTGAATACTATAATTATTCATGAGAACTGACTATGTACATACGCACAAATTAATATGCCCCTCTTAGTACATGCATAATAAATATCATCAACCTTTACCTTCTCAAACACACAAATAGAGCACATAAAATCATGCAAATACAAACCGACTCTTTTGTATAACATTAAACCTAGATGGCGTTGCATCACGCCCTCCATAACAAAACGCCTCTACTTTCGCGCTCCTTCGCCTCCCCGCAAACCGTCGCTCCCACAAACAGGCTTTAAATAACAATGTACGCAAACGAGCAGACACAAATGAATAAATAAAGTCGTAATGCAACTCGGGGACTCAAAAATGTCTGGTTTAATTTAGAGCTTCCCTTCGCTGGAGCTGAAAAGGCTCGACACACACACACGAAGAGCTCATTTCACCTGCGTGTTTTCTGTCGGGGATTAAGCGGCCTCGCAGCGCCTGGATGTGAAGGGCACAAGGGAAATGCCGCACGCACGCGAATTCGCACAGACGCATAAACATGCTTGGTATTGTCACGGGCATGTAATAATAATGATAATAATACAAACATTAATAATAATGATGATGATGATGATGATAATATCAAACTAAACTACGCGGCAAGTGAATAAGGGCTATTTCAAACTCTGCCCCAAAAACTCAAGAAAGTCCTTCTGGTAAAATGATCGCCGGAACAGAACGGCGGTCATCTCGAGGGGCGAGGAGGCCGTGCATCAAGGCAGTGATACGGACCGACGCCGAACTTTACGGCTGCTCCCGGTAAGGTTAATGGCCCATAAAAGCCCGGAAGAAGAGAAAAATGGAGAATAAGAAAGGGCGTGGGAGACGTCAGGGATGTGGAGCAAAGCCGGGCTCAGCCGGAGCCGCCAGCATGTCACAGCGCACAGGCTGTCAGGCAGCCGGTGCGCCTCGGAAATCTTCATAATGACCTTTGTTTTGTTAAGGACAGAACCTGTGGACAAGAATTTTTTTGGGGGGGACGAGGGAGGGAAGGAAAGAGGGGGAGAGGAAATGAGGGGAGGTGAGAGAGAGAGAGAGAGAGAGAGAGAGAGAGAGAGAGAGAGAGAGAGAGAGAGAGAGAGAGAGAGAGAGAGAGAGAGAGAGAGAGAGAGAGAGAGAGAGAGAGAGAGAGAGAGAGAGAGAGAGAGAGAGAAAGAGAGAAAGAGAGAAAGAGAGAAAGAGAGAAAGAGAGAAAGAGAAAGAGAGAGAGAGAGAGAGAGAGAGAGAGAGAGAGAGAGAGAGAGAGAGAGAGAGAGAGAGAGAGAGAGAGAGAGAGAAAGAGAGAGAGAGAGCCTATTGGAAGGAAATGTGTCCTGCAGATGGTCCAGGTGGCTCGCCCTATTCCGCACTCAGCGCACGTGCGAACTACCTGAATACTGATCACGGCTCCGCCTCATCACTCGCCGGAGTAACCTCTTAAGGCGTGTCAGTGCCGCCGTTATTCTTGGCCGTCTGCGTGTGGGAACAAGTGGACGTGGACGGACGGTTGAGCAGTGTGCGCAGCATATGCCCCCCCCCCCCCCCCCCACTCCCGTCGCAGGGCACCGCCGGAGAGCCGAGGCTTCCTCCCTCGCCGACGCCAGCCGGAAAGAAGGACAAAGCGGCAACCCACAGGCGCCCGCACTCACCAGATCCCACGGCCATTACATCCCGCGGCGACCCTGTAATGACATGAAGGCTACTGCAATAATGCATCCGCGGCAGTGGTATCAACGGCCGCTTGCCCGGCCGCCAGCCGTCCCTCCGCGGAAACTTCGCATCACCGTCACCAGGATGTACGGTTACCCCCGCCCCCCACCTCCCCGAAAAAAAAAGATTTAAAATTGGTGAATCCAAATGAGCCGAGCGACACAGAGCAACGACGAAAGCAATTTATTTTCTTACCTAATTTGCATACAAGAAATGCCACCAATTCACATTCAAGGGGAACGCCTTCACAACACTTCATCCAGCGATTCACTGCCTTCTCACCCGGGGAAGAGATGTCATCAGCGGTCCCGTTGCAAAACTGCAGCATTTTTCTTCGCCCTCATCCGGCCGACCGGCTCCACCTGCCGAGCCAAAGGGGCGCGACAACGCTCGGCTCAACGGCTGTCCCTCGGGGCCCTCGCCGCACTGCCATCTCTGAATCTCTTGATCGCAAAACGAATTAACCGCCTTAGCTCTCCTTCACGGGAAGTTCGTGCTTGTGTTTCCGCGGCGGACCTTGGGGGCGGAGCGATCCCTTCTGGAGACGGTTTATTTCACGAGGCTATGTGGGCGGGAGCGCCGCTCTGCACGCCCCTCTCGCCGTGCATTCGCCATTATTATGCACGCAAATATATACTGCTTACCTCTCTTGATCAGTCTTTCGATCCATCTGGTTGAGTTGCGAGTTTACGAACCGTAAATATCCACAAGATATTGTGAATATTATAGAATTAGAGAAGAAGAGAAGGGGAATGGAAAAAGAGAGAGGGAGAGGGAGAGGGAGAGGGAGAGGGAGAGGGAGAGGGAGAGGTAGAGTGTGAGTGAGAGGGAGAGAGACGACAAACAAATAAAACTTGCGGGTGAAGAATCCAGAGATCACAAACTACAGCCGCCATTATTAAGGAAACATCACGGAGCTTTGAGCAAGGAAAAGCAACGGAAGCGTTATCTCTCAGCCTGGACTCGCTCATGAAGATAATGTCTCCTTCGCATTCACCGCGACCTTTCGCCTCCCTACTCTTATTCCGTCTGCTTGCCTCATGCACGCTCTCAGCTGCCTTGCTTGCAGCAGCCCTTGTGAACTTCCGAATAATAAAAGCAATTCATATTTGCGAATCCGTTTCATTTCGTATAATTTGAAATATAAAAAATAAAAAAGATTTGTTATCATCTATAAATATATCTATAATATTCAGTTTCTTTATTCTGCCGGAGGTTTACCGTGTTTACGCCTGGCTGGTCGCCTGTTTGCCACTTATTTTCGTTCATCTGTTGAGGTCCCTCCTGCTTCTCCCTGACAGGCTGTGCAGTTCCTCGCTTCCTCGAGTTGTAAACACGGGAAAACACGTACAAACAACCCGCCGCTTCCCGTTTCCCTTTCCTCCCTTTTTCTCCAACTTTACCTAGCCAGTCCCGCCTCCCTCAAACTTTCCCTTCATCCCCCCCCCCTCCCCCACTTTACCCCTCCCCCTCGCACGTCGCCCTTCTATTCTCTCTGCCCTCCACAACCTCGTCATTAAGATCACTTACTTACCGGCCCACGTGGCATGAGTCACGCTTCTCCTGCTCCTCCTCCTCCTCTTCGCCTCCTCTTCTCCTCTTCTCGCTTCCCTTCAAACTCTTTATTTTCCTGTGTTGATCTCCTCCGACTCCACATCCCCATTATGCTTATTTTGTACTCCCCATTCATCTTTTATTTTTCCCCAACAGAGAGTGGTTTTAATTTCGACTTTCTGTGAGTTTCTCTGTGCGAGTGTCCCAATTGATATGATTTTGGCTTGAGCGTTTCAAAAAGAGAGAGGTTCAGCATCGCTCCGGATTCTCCCGAGCGCCATGGATCCCGGTGTAGTGTACCTCTTCCTTTGCAACAAGACTAGAACGCGGGTCTTGCAGAGTATGTCCTTCGAACAGGGGGGGGGGTGCTGAAAATGGAAAGGTAGCAAGGCGTGTTAGACAGCACAACCCACTCGCCACGACCCTGAAGCCCTTTCATAAGTAAGTGTTCTCTTTATATATTACATTTTCCAATCGATCACTTTATTTCTTTATTCATATCTACTTTAGTTTAATTATCCCATTTCCTTTGTATGTATCAAAGTAATTAAAAGAAATAAAACTAAAACTAAAAACGAAACCAAAAATTTAAAGAAAAATGGGATCCGTCAAGCTGTATACTCTCAAAATTTACAATACATATAACACATCCTAACTGACCTATTGTAAACAATGAAAATTTACTTATCCTTCTTTCGCAGACTTACTAAAAACAGCAAGGCGTCCACTGAGGCTGGGCGCTCCGTGAACCACTGCTGATCAGACGAGCACAACAACCCAAGAGAGTGTTCGGCGGCAAGACACTAGTTTATATATATCCTCGTTTGTCTTGTCGTAAGAATTTTTTTAAAATAAAACTAAAGAATAAAATTTAAACTCATTTGATAATTAAAAGAAATTGAAAATAAAAACATGAGGCCATAAAAGAAAGTTAAAAAGGTACAGTTAAAATAGATAGATAAAAAAAAAAAAAAAAAAAAGGCTGCCATTAAGAGGGGCGACTCGCTTAGTCTTGACTCGATCATTGTGGGGGTACCTCACGTCCACTACAACAGAAACGCGGCCGCACCTGCGGTCACACGCCCAGCGAGACACTGGGCAGACACTGATCAATACCGGCCAGACACTACGATCATCCCTAGAAATAACTGGCATACCTTGCGGCCGGGCATTACCATCACCTCTGGAATTGAGGAACCACAGGCCCGGCCATCACTACCATCCCTAGAAATTGGGATACCACACAGAACGCTGCCAATTTGCAGACTGACCGAGTCATTTTGTATGGTAGGACTTGTATCCAGATTAAAGGATTACCGTTATCACACAATGACCGTCTAAAGCATGCACGCGCACTCACACATAGACCCACACATAGTTCTATCAATCTACATCGCTCTCTCTATATATACACATTTATCTCTCTCTCTCTCTCTCTCTCTCTCTCTCTCTCTCTCTCTCTCTCTCTATATATATATATATATATATATATATATATATATATTGTACATATATACGTATATACACCTAGACTTCTGCTGATGACAAGAACTCCCGAGATTATGGCGCTGTGCTGCCGTCCAAGTACAAATTCATATACATGTTAATATCAATACGCACGTGTTCTATACATGCCTGCGTGTATACGTGCATATGTGAGTTTTTTCTTGCTTTGTCATTCACCGGATCGACTCCCCAGCCCTCGCTTCCCGTCCAATCCCCGCGGCCAAACAGACATCTGACACCTTAATGCAAGCGCGGCTCCAGAGCACACTTCGCGCACGAAAAAATGCCAGCAAAATGCGAGTGACAGTTTCGAATAAATGCCCTAAAAAAGAAAGAGGGACAGAAAAAAACAAGAGAAACATCCATCTCC
Organism: Penaeus chinensis; assembly: GCF_019202785.1. Lineage (NCBI taxonomy): Eukaryota > Metazoa > Arthropoda > Malacostraca > Decapoda > Penaeidae > Penaeus > Penaeus chinensis. The sequence goes on along the minus strand of NC_061853.1, from coordinate 20,991,712 downwards.
ACCAACACCTTTACGCAGAGTGCGATCACACCCTCAAGATTACAACGCAATGATACACACGGAAGAACTCGCAGGAGCAGCTGTAAAAGTCACTCGTGGTGCTTTATGCGTGTCAGCAGTTGTCAAGGAGGAGGGCTAAGGCCTCATTCCTGCTCGCAGCTGCGCTATCCTCCCTACTGCGTTTCCGCTCTATCAATTTAATAGTACAATGTTTGTGAATAATATGAATATGTAATTTATTCCTTACGAAAATATCAGGCACACATCCGGCCCTCCCACTCACCACATAATCAGTTCTGAAAAGGAGAAAAGGATGCCCCTATTGTATAATGAAGGACAATCATGTCAACAAACAATGTGGTGGAAAGTGCCATTGCCATTGCAGATAAAAAGTCCCGTCTGGTGGGTCAAGCTACTCCCTTGCACATTCTATGATGCACGCTGACACTAAAGAACATGCAGTAGCCACATAAACCCACACACGTAAAAATAAAAGAAGCAAACCGCGCGCACGCCTCGTCCCTCACGATTAATAGGCTACCAAGAGTCAGCAACGAGAGCGGACGAGGAGCCGCCACCGAAATATCAGCCGCGAGCAAATTAACGCGGGGACGCCGCTTGTTGTGGGGCCTGAAAAACAGCCTCGACATATATTAGGGGCGTTTAGAGGGCCGGGGAAATTGGCTATTATAAATCCCCTGCCAGTCACCGAGGAACAAGATGACATGGCAACTGTGGAGAGGATGGGGGAGGGGGGGGGGGGTTAGCACGTGACAGCTGGAGGTACTGTCGTTATGGAAGACACTTTTTTGCGTATGTAAATTAACGTCTTAGTTGTCGCAAAGCCGTCGTCTTCTTTTTCTTCCTTTTCTCCTTTTCTTTCCTGTTCCACCTCCACCCCCTTCCCCGATATGTCCCCTCCTCGCCCCCACACTCGCCCACCTCTAAAGGCGTGCAGATGCGCCCCTAACCGAGCGGACCCGGCGCTGCGTGCTCCTCCGCTCCTCTTCGGACGCCCAGAGCCACCCGATTCTTCGCCTACGAAATCCGCCACCAAACGGCTTCCCTCCCTCGAAAATCCTGCTGACATTTTCAGACCTTGCAGTATCAGCTTTCTTTTTCTTCTTCCTTTTTTAAAAAAATCCAAGAGAAAGTTCGAAAGACAGAGGGCGTGACTAATTACGATTTGTATCGCACAGGTTCTCCAAAACTTTCACCAGCCCTGAGGCGAAGAGAACTCGATGCTCGCAAGCAAACCTCGTCGCAGTTTAATCATTCCAAACACTTCCTCCAGAACATGATTCCATGGGAAAGATTCCACTCAAGGCATGTCAAAAGCGAACAACTTTTTTTTACTCGCTGGGTTGCAGCCTACCAACAGCGGGCTTCGTTCATATCAGCCAGTCATTCAATCTTCATATGGTCACAATTCCTGGTAGTTAACTGTAAGCAAATTTCGGTTTTGCATACGAATCAGTCTATACATTTTGATCTGCGACGCTCCATTCCACCGTCAGTGCATTCCAGTTTGGCATCCCCGACTTCGCCTCCGATTCGGTTTAGCGTAAATGACCGTCGTCCAGGGCCTCGCCTTGTTACAATGCAGTCGGAGTAACGGAGTTCAGATTCCCATTCCCTTTGGGACTGAAACCAAGATGCGCTCCAGTCACTTCTTCAGTGAAAAAAAAATAATGGTAGTCTAATGACACCGTTGTGGACATCATCAGCTACAACATTAATAATGAAGAGCGTGAGTAATAGAAACAAGCAACACCGGAACTTATGACTGCGGTACAACCCAAATGCCACAAGCTGATAAAGAATTAACCCCGGAGAGCCAAGGTGGCGTGGAAGGAACATCCAATTTCTGACACGGAGAAGTTGTCGCTCTCCCCCCCCCCCCCCCTTCTCTCTCTCTCTCTCTCTCTCTCTCTCTCTCTCTCTCTCTCTCTCTCTCTCTCTCTCTCTCTCTCTCTCTCTCTCTCTCTCTCTCTCTCTGTGGGAGGGAGGGAGGGGGAGCCTTCATCCCAG
>NC_061853.1:20979681-20984681 GCF_019202785.1 Penaeus chinensis | reverse complement strand
GTTAAGAACCATCCCTGTCGCCCCCCACGCCATCCCTGGGCGAGCAAACACCGCAGCGGTGTGCCCAGGGCGGCGCCTATCTCCCCAAGCGCTCGTTTTCGTGCTGGCATTTCGCGGGAAAACTCGAGGAAGCGGAGCCGCCTGTTGACCAGGTGTCGCGCCGGCGGAGGTCATCTGGGTCGGACGACACCCGATCCGTGCACAAGCCACGCCCATGCATAGGCCACGCCCACTTCTCACTCCCCGTGAGGAGGTGCCGCCCTTTCGCGAACCACCTGTCTGAATGGGCATTACTGTGAATCAATGAATGGGCGGTCAATGGGACAAAGGACTGATGAACACCAAAGAATGTTTCAATTCCAGTTGGCGCTCGCTGGCACACTGGCCGAAAGTAACGAACGCAGGACTGAAGCAACACAGCGTCCTACGCAACGCTGGACGTATGCAAGGCCGCGCTGGGCGATGTTGCGTTCAGTTTATAAATATCTTCCCGCCACATTTAAAATTCAAATCAAACTTTTTTAACGTGCGAGCCTCGCCCTCTGTTATATAAAAAAAAAAAAAAACAATACTGCGTCGCATTCTTCAATTTTTCCACCGCGTTTTTAATTCCATTTATACATAATTTGCGAGACCACGGAGACAATTTATGAATCACCACATTAGCAAATATAAAATAATAATAAGGGAAAAATAATACTGCCACTGACAGGTTTTATGTCCGCGGACGTCGGCTGTGGGAGGTGGGGGGGGGGGATGCTTTCGCCCTCCTCTCTACGCGATAAGGGACGCTTAATGATCAACGTAAATATGCATTCCAGGCATTCTGACAACAGCATAATCAATGCGACGTCAAGGTTTCCCCATATGTATTTGAGGTATGCCAATATACCCCACCTCCCCGCCGGTAAACAAGGAGGGAGGGAGAAAAAAAAAACAAGTCCTGTTCCTCAATATTTGATTCTCCACAGGGAGGCCTAACGCTGAATTTCAACCACACTGATTACTCTGCGACGACACACTCGCGGCTCTGGAATGTGAGGAGGGGTGAGGGGGGAGGTGGGGAAGGAGGGGGGAGGAGGAGGGGAGGAGGAGGGGGGGGGGGAGGAGGAGGGGGGGGAGGAGGAGGAGGAGGAGGAGGAGGAGGAGGAGGATGAAAAAGAGGAGGTGGAGGAGAAGGGGAGGGGGAGAGAGAGAGAGAGAGAGAGAGAGAGAGAGAGAGAGAGAGAGAGAGAGAGAGAGAGAGAGAGAGAGAGAGAGAGAGAGGGCAAAGAAGAGAAGGATGAAGGGAAGAGGAGGGTTAGAGGAAGATATGTAAGAGTGAGGTGATAATAAACAAAAAAATAACGGAAAAAAAAGAGTAGGATTAGGAAGGGAGGGAGCAAAAGGGGTAAGAGGAAGGAGAGGAGAAAGCTGACGAAAAGTAGTAGAATGCAGGAGGAACAGAGGGACAGAGGGGGGGGGGGGAGTACGAAGATAGTGGTGATAATGAAAGAGATGAAGAAAGGAAAGGAAAAAGAATGGAAATCAGAAAGCGGTTGCGAGGGGTTCGCAAGCGCTGAGGGCAGTGAGACCAATCGCTTGCATCGGTCGGGGCGGACAAATGAATGGAACTCCGGAAGCGAACGCCCAATCGGCGAGTTGGAAGCGACCGTTAAGTGGAAACACGGAGGAAAGGACGATAGGTAAGAGAAAGAAGGGAGCGCCACCCGTAACAAATACAGCAAACGCAGTGACAAAGACAAAGATGCCATTCCAAACCACAGCCGGAATGGCTGTGGTTCAAAGCGGGCGGGAATTAAAGCAGAAGAAGGATAATAGTGAAGGAGAAGGGGAAGGGGAAAGGGAGAATAAGGAAAGGAAAGGAAGGGAAAAAAAGAGACAGAAGCGGAAGGAGAGCTATAGAAGAGGAGGAGAGAAGAGACAGGACGAGGATGGGGAGGGGGATAGGGAGGTAAGGGAAGGAGAAAAATGGGGGGGGGAGGGAGAGATAATACGGGCGAGGAAAAGAGACGAAGCGAGGGGAGGGGGAGGACGGAACGAACTGGGATGAAGGGAGGGGAAAGAGAAGGGGAGGGAGAGAGGCGGAAGGGAGCAAATGTCCCCCAGACACGCTCGTGCCTAAGTTGCTGGAAAGCGTCCTGTCCGCCAGCCCTGCACAGAGGCCATTCTACTTTCATCGAGAAGGCACATGAAGAAAGAGCAAGTTACGTAATTCTGATTAAAACATAAATCGCTGATGCTCGAGAAAGTTAGAACAAATCGAATAAAGTAATGAAAAAAGGGGGTCAGTAGAAATAAAAAAGGAAAAGGGGAAATGAGATAAAAATGATAAACTAACATCCATGCCAACATCGCTAATTTTTTAACCAAGACGTAGGCCAACACTTGGAACTCGAGCCGCCCCGAGATTCCTGGAGGAGGAAGATAGGGGTTTAATCCGTTTATCCTTGCACTGGATTAACCTTCTTTTCGGCACGTGTATACACTCGATAGGTAAAAATGAAACGAAATTCAGTCAAATAGATTTTAGGTAAAACTTAATCTTAGGGCTATTAAGGAAGGGTTGCTGGAAACATGTGGCATTAATTAGACTTTTCTTTCACTATTTCTCTTTCACTTTGTCCTTCCCTCTGACTCCTCCTTTCACGCTCTCTCTCGCGCTCTCTATCACGCTCTCTCTCTCTCTCTCTCTCTCTCTCTCTCTCTCTCTCTCTCTCTCTCTCTCTCTCTCTATATATATATATATATATATATATATATATATATATAGTGGGTACGCAGACATGACCTCGAAATACGAGTAAAACTATATCTTCGACGAAAACCACAATCTGCGGTCAAGAAATAAGAGAGAAGGTCCAATATATAATTCAACCACAAGGTCTACTGTTCACCACTTTCATTTTTTCTTTATATAACATTTCTCTACTACCCCACAAGATCAGACATATCTTCTAGGCACTATTGCATATCGAACACACGCGTACACCCATGTACATACATACATACATACGTACACACCCCGCTCATGCTCTGCGACTAACAACTGGAAAATGAAAAGTCAAAGCGCCTCCAGGGAAGTCAACGACCATCGATCATCAATCATAAAACTAAAAACCCAATTAGAACATTGCCTACTTTCACGGAAAATAACAAACCTGAGCTAACTTCCTTACTGGCAAAAAAAAAAAAAAAAAAGAGAAAAAACGGGCAGAACTCTCGCCGCAAGATTCGGGAAGAGACATCAGCGTTCTCGCGACGTCTCGCCTTTCATGTCCCGCCGTTTGGCTTTCTCTTCGCTTTGCTCTTGCACTCACTGCCTCGCTGACGCAACAGATTCTCCAGTTAATGTCACTGACGAAGACGGACGGGACACACGAGGCAAAGGAGCAAAGAAGATATGGATTAAAAAGCCGGAGTTCACATCTCGAAAGTCCATTTCTCGTTTCGCACAATAAATATCGTGCGGAAAACTACCATGGAAGACTTCTTGGCCGTCCATGATAAATGTTTCGTCACGTTTGGTAAACATTTTAGTAACTTGATAGACTATAAATTAAAAATCAATCTTCTCCCTCCCTTATCTTCCATCTCTATCTCTATCCCTTTCCCTCTCCCTACCATTTTACTTCGTTCCTTCCCTCCTTCTCTCCATCTTCGTACCTCGTAGCCAGAGATTCCCCAGCCCCATGACAGCAGCATCAGAAAACCCGACGCCGAGAAAGCAGTCCCGAGCGGCGTGGAAGGACCAGCGCTGCTCTCAACCCGATGTAACGGCCTGGGATGCAGTGACCTGCTGAGAAGCCGAGCCCGCCCTGGTACTCCGGGCTGCCCGCGGCCAGGGCGTGGCCGGCATCGAAGGAGCGATCAGGTGTCTTCAAAGACAAATGTTACCCCTACCTACATACCCTTATCTCTCTCTCTCTCTCTCTCTGCATATATATACAGCACACGTATTTATATGTGTAGATAACGTATGTTTATACGTATGTCTGTGTGTGCGTGTGTGGATAGAGGGATAGACAGACAGGCAGGCAGACAAGCAGACAAACAGAGATGGAGGGAGGGAGGGAGGGAGGGAGGGAGGGAGGGAGGGAGAGAGAGAGAGAGAGAGAGAGAGAGAGAGAGAGAGAGAGAGTGAGAGAGCGGAGAGAGCGGAGAGAGCGGAGAGAGGGGAGAGAGCGGAGAGAGGGGAGAGAGAGAGAGAGAGAGAGAGAGAGAGAGAGAGAGAGAGAGAGAGAGAGAGAGAGAGAGAGAGAGAGAGAGAGAGAGAGAGAGAGAGAGAGAGAGAGAGAGCGGAGAGAGGGAGAGAGAGGAGAGAGAGGAGAGGAGAGGAGAGGAGAGGAGAGGAGAGAGAGAGAGAGAGAGAGAGAGAGAGAGAGAGAGAGAGAGAGAGAGAGAGAGAGAGAGAGAGAGAGAGAGAGAGAGAGAGAGAGAGAGGGTGGGTGGAAGGGGAGGGAAGAGGGAAGGAGGGGGAAGGGAGGGAAGGAAGAAGAGAGAGAGAGAGAGAAGATGGGGAAGGAGGGAGGGAGGGAAAGAGAAAGAGGAGGGAGGGAGGGAGGGAATGGGGGGAGGGGGAGGGGGAGGGGGAGGGAAGAGGGAGGGAGGGAGGGAGGGAGGGGGAGGGAGGGGGAGGGAGGGAGGAGGGAGGGGAAGGAGGAGGGAGGGGAAGGAGGAGGGAGGGGAAGGAGGGAGTGAGTGAGTGCGAGTGACTGAGGACGTCAACACATGCAAAGACATAGGCCTCCACACTTTCAACTTAGCCAGGTACAAAACCAGACTAAATCGCAAAAACGGACCAAAGGACATACGGCTCTTGACAGGAAACGGAAGGAAGAGTTAGTCGTTGATCGCAAATTGTCTTAAGACATTCGCTCTCAAAACAAATACCCACACAAATGCGAAAATTCGGGCGCCCTTCTAGCCCGCAGCCAAGAGGGGATCTCTGCACCCTCACCAAACACACATTCTAGAACAAAGCCATGGAAGTTCTCAGA
>NC_061853.1:20964681-20974681 GCF_019202785.1 Penaeus chinensis | reverse complement strand
ATGGAGGTGAGAGAGGGGAAAGAACGAGAGGAAGAGGGGAAGAGAAGGGTAAGGGGGGACAGGCAAGGGGGGACGGGCAAGGGGGGGACAGACAGACAGACAGAGAAAGAAAGATGGAGAGATAGACAGAGATAAATATATATATATATATATATATATATAGATAGATAGATAGATTTAGAGAGAGAGATTGAGAGAAGAGAAAAGGAAGATGGGAGAGGGACGAGGAGAACAAAAGAAAGAAGAATGGAGAGGAATGGAGAGGAAAGGGGAGAAGAGGTAACGAGACGAGATAAACTGGAGGCGGAGAGAAGCGTAATACTAAGAACACATAATTACTCGTAAGCTCATTAATTAATACGATAAGTAACATCCGCCTTTTCGCCATCGTCTCACGCAATGCAGCTCCGTAATGGCTCTGTCTCTCCGGCGAACGACACTTTCTGACCTCTCAAAACCCCTCCAATAAAGAGGACCTTCCTCAGCGCATGAAGTTCCCCCGTCGGTGAGCGAAGTTGCCGCAATCCGTCGCAAACTCCCCCACCCAATCAGGTAACTTCGGGAAGTAGTTAAACCGAGACACGTGTGTTAAAGGGAAGATACCAATTAGCGAGAACAGGTCTGGTAATAGTCCTCTGATTTTCCCATAGAGGCGAGCTTCCTGGAGTTCTCTCGGAAAAAAGGTAATCCCTCACTTTGCCACATGAACGCCACCAATAATATCCTCGTTATCGACTCATTCCTTGCATCTCTGAGCCCTTCATCTCGCTAATGAGAGCACGTTTTTCGTTTTATACCTTCTACTGTTTATGCTTCCCTACTCGGCTGCTCCTCCTTGCATGGCCAAGTGTATCTCGAGACGGTGGAGGCGACGACGCGGAGGCAAGGCAAGGGAAGGGAAGGAAGAGAGGAAGAGAGGAAGAGAGGAAGAAGAGGGAAAAGAGGGAGAAGAGGGAGGAGAGGGAAGTAAGGGGACGCAGACGGGGACGACGGAGGAGAGCGGGCATAAGACGGGCCGAGGGGCGGGCGTCTAATCCCCCCGTCCTCTACACGCCCTCCTCCAAAAGCCACTGTCTGGCCTTGCGGTGAAGGCAATCGTGCATCTGTTAACCGTCTGCACGATGCAGTTGTCGAGCGATTCGAGGGGATGAGTGCCTTTAGAAGGGCGCTGATGTGCTACACAGAATGTGAAGGGATGTTCTAGAAGGGAATCAGTGTTCAGGCCACAGAAAACCCGTAAATAAAACGGACTACAAAATCATAGCAAATAAAGAATGAATGAATGAATAAACCTACAGATAAAAAATATAAACAAGTAAACAGATGGAACAGACCCTGCACACCCAAATAACACAATTCGCCATTGTGTTCAATATCATGCTCTAAATCGTCGGGGGAATAAATCACCGGATCAACAATATCCGGAAATCCCTCATGCATATTATGAAAATATTCTTCCTAGCACGCGCGCGCGCACCCACCCACCCCACCCCCACACCCACACACACACGCGCGCGCACGCACACGTACGCACGTACGCACGTACGCGCGCACACACACACACACACACACACACACACACACACACACACACACACACACACCTCGCAAACATCACGGTGATAATGACATTGGTCGATTCAAGATCCGGGTTTAGGGATCTTGAGAAGGAAGTGGGGGATAAATATTGTTTACATTATTTGCACAAATGGAAAAGGGAGGGCGGTTCAAAAGGTGATGAAAAATTAATAAAAAGATAAAAAGCAATTTTAAAAGTCTCCACAGTCTACACCCATCATGTCCGTAGAACAGAAATAATAATGACAGTAAGAGGAATAATAAAAACAGTAATGAAAATATCAAGCCTAACCACGATACCGATGTGCTCGAAAGGCCAGGCTTCTTAGACGAAACACCGAGCGGCGTCGCGGCCGAGGCCACGGGATGGAAGGGGCAAGAAGGAGGCTCCGGAAGCAGAAAGGTTTCCGCTTCAGGAGCGCCGCCGCGAGGCTGCTGCTGCGGGATCAGCGCTGCGAGACCGTCCGCTGACGGCCTTACCTGCACGCAACGCCTACGCTCTTCAGTTATCAGTCTTTTTACGTCTGTCTGTGTCTCTGTCGGCATCTATCTCCCTGTCTGTCTGTCTGCTCTGTGTGTGTGTGTTTGTGTGCGCGCGCGACGAAATCCGAAAATCCGTGTTATCAGCCATTTATACCACCCAGTTAAGAAACCAAATATCAGTTCAGAAAAAAAAAGTCTTCCAAGGCTTCCTCACGGGTCCGCCTAAAGGGCAGACGCCAAAATCCACTCGAGAATGCCCATCTGCGGAGCCCCAGGCAGGAGTCGCGGAGGGCAATGCGTAATTCAGGCCACGATGGCATCAAGCGCCGCAGGTCTCTCTCCCGCAGTCGCCGTCCACAGGAATCTCCAACAAAGGAAAACCCAACGCCACAAACATGGCGGAAAGAAACGACATTAGCCCTTTCGAATTGACTCGAAAGGGCTAATCGAAGGATTTCATACTGCTTTATTTCGCAGCTGTATATGACATGTTCTTTCAATAAAGTTGGAACCTCAAGAAGGTACGTTCAGGTTAAGTAAAAAATAAGTTACAAAAAGTCTGATTCTCTCAATTAACCAAACAACCATATATATATATATATATATATATATATATATATATATATATATACACATATATATATATAAATATATATATATACATATATACACACACACACACACACACACACACACACACACACACACACACACACACACACAGACAGACAGACAGACAGACAGACAGACAGACAGACAGACAGACAGACAGACAGACAGACAGACAGACAGACACACACACACACACACACACATATATATATATATATATATATATATATATATATATATATTCATATATATATATATATTCATATATATATATATATCAATAACAATAACAAGATTGTTATTACTGGCAATTGCTATTTCTATTATCGTCATCAATAAAAAAAAAAAATATATATATATACAGACATATATATACATAATTAATAGTAATAACAATGATTGCAATATCAATTACTATTATTATTTGTGGTAGCATTAATATGATCATCATTATTATCATTATCACTATAACCTTTATCATTACCACAATTACTACTACTACTACAATTTCTATTATTACAATTATCATTCCAGAGATAACGCACAACCACCGCTGATGAGTAATGCCAACATCCTGTAGAAAATCAGCCTTTCAAAAAAGCGAACAAAGCAACGAAGAAACGCCAGCTGGTTTGCCTCGGGACAGGGAGCCTCGTTACAGCCTTTCCGATGCCGCCTCCCTCGATGCCGCCTCCCTCGATTCCTTCTCGCCGTCCCCGCATCCCTCTCCGTCAGGGCCCGACACCGTGGGGAACTTCTACGAGCGAAGTCTGATGGTGGAAGGAACTCCCTTTGTTTTCTCTGTTTTCTATGTTTTCTCTGGTCGGATACTGGTCTCCGATCCGGCCGGACGTTGCATAAGCGAGACCATAAAGATGTTATAATGACTTGAATCCCGAAAGCGGACGGACACACGCGCCGCGACGCCCTCCTGCAAGATGATCCTGCAACGCGCACCTGCTTCCTGCTCAATCAATCTGCCCCCGCGTCGCCCACCTTTTGCAGCACCCTCTTTGCAAGGGGTCGCACCAAGAAAGAAAAAAGTGTGATTAACAGCTCTGCAACATCTGCGGTCGTGAGTAACAGGAAGTTGCACGAGTACGGAGCGCAAAGCAACAACCGGATGTGACAGTTCGAGGTCGGTAATCCACGGCGATGAGCAAGATAAAGTCGGATACGAGGCATTTGGTGACCGCAAACACCGGGAGGGGAGGGGAGGGGAAGGGAGGGGGAGGGGAGGGGAAGGAGTGGGAGGGAGAAGGGATAGAAGGGGAATGGAAAGAGGAAGGTGGGGACAGGATGAAGCGAGAGCGCTGGGAGACATTCTTCTGTCAAAACACATTGTCGAGAAGGTGACAAAGACACTCCGTCTTCCCTCGCTGCTCCCCGTCTCCCCTCCTCCTCGGAGACGCTTCGCACAAAAAGTGCCGTCACCGGCAGAGGAGGCACCAGACGCCTCGTGATAAATGTAGCATCTTCTACGGAAGGGAGGAAGGGAAAAAGTACGGCATTATACGACGAGGAGGGGCTACCAGAGCATTACAGTAAGAGACTGATGGACACCTTACACAAGACTAAAAAAATCGGAAAAAGCGCCTTGAAAAAAACGAAGAAAAACGTCATCCGAAAGTCAGCAACCCATAAACTTTCGCCCAAAGATGACGACGCGGAATGAAGTCCGCTGGTCGTAAACTCGCTGCGGGATATCATCACATCCATAATAACATAATGACCACATTACTTTTCAGTCTAATGTTCAGAAAAAAAATAGAATATGGAAAAATGAGGCAAACTTTGAGGGGATTTCGAGTAACCCCCTCCCCTTCCAGCGCGTCTGCCGCTGACGTCGCCGCAGGAGGAGCTCCCTCGCGCGGGGCCAAAAAAGCGGAGCGCCCGGCCGTGGCGCGGGACTTTCCCCTCTCCCGCGCCAGTGGCTTGGCGCTGTCTTCTTGCCGCTCTCACAAGATTCTCGTGAGCGATTCCTTGTTTCCTGCGGCCCCTTTCTCGCTCCTTTACGCGTGTCCTTGCCGAGCCCTTTGATAATCTTTTTAAAGGCGAGTCTCCGCGCAAGAAGACGATTTGCTAATCGCGGCGCGGGAAGGCGACAGCTGTTTTGCTGTCGCCTTCCATTACATGACTCTTGCTTCACATGCGTGCGTCCTCGGTGTCTTGACGCTCATCAGACGCACGCACACACAGCCAGGCACTCGCAGACTATCTTACAATCGTACTTGCAATTAGATCCACCTGCAATTAAACCCTCCCTTCTCCCTTCTCCCTTCTCACCCCCTCCTTCCCCTGACCGCGCACAAGCGAGTTCTCGCAGCTTCTTTCCACTCGAAATCATCCAGATCTCCTCTTTCCTTCTTCCCTACTCCCCCTTTCCTTCCCTTCCCTATCCTCCTCTTCCCTTACCTCGCCACAGGTTCTGGCTCTTTCATTTTCATAATCTTATCTCTGCAACTCCATTACATCTCACATCTCGCACGAAAAGGATGCCGGGGAGAGTCCGAATAAAGTTTAGGAGCTAATAAATGTTCGCAAGAAGGAAAGGATACTACGGAGCGCGGACTTGGAATGAATAAATATATATATATGTGTGTGTGTGTGTGTGTGTGTGTGTGTGTGTGTGTGTGTGTGTGTGTGTGTGTGTGTGTGTGTGTGTGTGTGTGTGTGCGTGTGTGCGTGCGTGCGTGCGTGCGTGCGTGCGTGCGTGCGTGCGTGCGTGCGTGCGTGCGTGCGTGCGTGCGTGCGTGTGTGTGTTTGCTCGCGTGTGTACGAGCGTGCATGTGTGGCTGGGAAGGAAGAAAAGGGGCAATGTCGTTGCATACAAACTGGAGAGAAGCGGGAGGACGAGGAATGAACCAGCTTGCACGCATCTCAATATCTTTTTCGTCGCCGCAAGAGCTACAAGGGCGTGGAATGAAATTCAGGATTATATACAGGCCTATTCGGGGAAAAGAAACAACAGCATACAACTCTAACAACCGAACACTGAAATATGCCGACATAATCACTACAAAAACAGGAATATATTCAACCAGTTCAGCAACAAGAACAACAACAAGAACTAGCCCCTGCTGATCCACCAGGGACAGTCGTCATTGAAACTTTTTTTTTTTTCTTCGAGCAACCAGAGCGGCCTCCTCGCAGCTCCTTTCCTCGCAGCCTCGAAGGTGTAAACAATCAACCCTCCTCGGATTATGCCCTCGTTTCTCAGGACCGTGTTTGGGGCAGCAACTCTACGTTATCAAGATACTTTCTTCCGGTTGGGTTGCAGTGAGATTCGGCTGAGAAACACGGCTCTGACTGGTAAGAAAGGTCTGCTGATTAAAACATACAAATCTCTGCGTATTTATAACCCTCTATGAGTGTGCATTTATCGGTAACAACTGCACATTTAACATTCTCTTTTAACAAATAAACAGTTAAGCTGAGACCCACGGTTTGTATTTAAAACGTAAGTTTTGGATACAAATGTAGTTTACCCATATTTTTAAAATCTATATTGCCCTATCATCAGCTTACATATCAAACTCGGAGGGAAGAAAGTTTTTCGTTAAATATTTGCTAAATGTCTTTATAGGCCAAGCTATGAGATGCTTACTGGGGATCCCTTCCTGTTTGTTTCGTTCTTGGATGACAGCCTTTGTCATGCACGGCATTATTTCCTCGTACCTTCTCCGTGGCCAGGCAAGGATGATAAGCAGCGCGTTCCTTGATCCACTTCGGTGCCGCACTTGCCTCCCAACCGTCAAATTGGATCCACTTGCGTCAAATTACACGCTAACGCCATGAGGAAAAACAGGAAACATGTTTCGCAAACACTGAAGACTATTTTAACGCTATTTGCACGTAATGTCTTAAAAATCACACTGATGCAGGAGCTATGAGCAAAAACTGTGGCTACAGACTTAAAAATAACATATCTATATTCTGTCTATATATCTTGCATCTTGTTAGTACACGGATAATGTATCTCGACAAAGCGTTAACTTACTCAGTCCCATTGTTCGTGCTACCGGGGGCGAGGAGAATTATACGGGGGTTGTCTCATAACTGAATGGGCAAAGCTAGCGCAATGGGTCAAGGCTGCTGGGAGGGAAGGCTGAGTGTGTGTACGTATACGAGTGGGCGAGTGTGTGAATGTGTATGTAGGCACATGTGAGTGTGGGTGTGAGAGCGTGTGTTGAAAGGGGAGGAGGTCTGCATTAATGCGTGGATGAGCTCTGACTCACTTCTCTTGTGAATATGCGTGTGTGCAAGCAGGTGGGGGGGGGGGGGGGGGGTCAGAGAGGTTTAAACAACAAAGCCAGATGGAGCGGCGGGAGAGCCACGGGCGCGTGCCTTTGTTTCAAGCCTCTGATCAATAGTCCACACCTGAGCTGTGCAGAAGAGACCAGCTGTTGCCATGAGGTCACTCTGCCATGACTGGAGTGGCACGAGAGCGGGGGGGGGGGGGCATGTTATTCAACCGGCAAATCCAAAATGCGTTCACGGAAGGGGGCTGGACCGTGCGTGCGAGCGTCTGAAGTGTATGCATGTGCGCCTCGCCTCGTGACAATATACTTCGATGCAAATCAATATTCCTGTTGCACTTGTCTCAATATTGCGTTTCGGCGTACTGCCCCCCCCCCCCCCCCCCACACACACACTGGTAAAGGCGTCGATCTTTCTTGGAACAGACAGGTGGTGATAGGAAGAAGTTTTAAGAATATCGCATCTACTAACAAAAACTCAACAAAACAAAGCAAAAATGCAATGAATTACATCCAACAGAGACCAAGCCTTCCCCCAGCCTCGCCTCGAAGCAGAAGCGGCGCCGTCGGTGGCTGGGAAGCACTCCTGACGCAGCAACTAAATCTCTTCCTCTCCAAAAGGAACATTCTGAGAGCGAGATCTAACAAACCACATTCACATACGCGTTGGCAGTGACGTCACGTTACGCCAGATCTTGCAGGAGAGGAACATGCAAGTGCAACAGATGTAGCAACAGGGCCGAGGCACCAGGTGTCCTGCGGCAGGGCTCGTGAAGGCGGCGCTGAGGAAGAAGTGCCAACATTGCCGTCTTGTCTCGTGACTTAGTGGCGGCTGAGAAGCGCCCGCGGGTGGGGGCGGGAGGCGACAGCATGCACTTGAAGACGAGGTACCACAAGCGGGCGGGAGGGCGGGCGTGGCAGGAACTGAGCAAGGATGAGACTGCCTGCCAGCCAATGCCCGCGGCCGACCCACCCGGCCTGCCAACCTGCCTCGCAACACCTCATTACCATACCGCCCGGCCCGGCGTCGCCTCCTTCACACTGCATCCAAATGATATGGATATAATTCCCACAAAGAATAAAAGATACTAGATATGCAAAGCAATAACTCACACCCGTGCATACACACGCATGATAAACAAAAATACAAAGTAATACGTGGGCACACAGATAAAGAATAGTCACGATGAGAAAAAAGGGTCATGAATTATAGCTATTATTTTCTTCATTGTGGCTGTTTTTCACTTCACACACACACACACACACACACACACGCGCGCGCGCGCGCGCGTACGTACGTGCGTTCGTGTGAGCTTTGCGAGATGTGAATGTATAATTGCAAACTATCCTGTCATGCTATGCCATACGTAATTTAAGAATTATACGAACACTAAGCGAAATGAGCGAAAAAATGGCGGACCAAGGGAAAAAATCAGCCAGATCAGGGCTGGAGCGGATGTTTTTTTCCTTCCCCAAACCTACACTTTCCTGCATCCAACACACGAAAACGGACGAGCACGGAGTTACACAACACGAGACAGCAAGACACGCAAACACTCGCATACACGTACACACATAATACCCACACGGCAACACAAATGATGCCATCGGACGCCAAACAGCATCGTTAGGCCACAAGTCCTGCAGCGGACGGCAATCGGGGACGCAGCTGGGGCCGAGGGAGCTGGAGGCCCCGGGCATCACACGAGGTTTATTGGCTAGCCGCCCGGATTACTTGCTCGGCGAGATTGTGGCGTGTCGCATCGGGCCTCCGTCGGGGCACTGGAAGCCCGAACCTCAGCACAAAGACACGCGAGAGAGAAATATTGCAGATTTGGAAACAATGCGAGAGAGAAATGTTGCAGATTTGGGAACAATGCAGGTGCGAAAATGGGAGGACAGCGGAAGGCCGCAGCACAAGTTTGAGTTATCACACTTTTCGGCGTCCGGAGCTATTGATCTGGGGGCAAAGCGTCACCAAGAAAACGTCCAAATACCTCTTTCCGATAATGCATCAGCAAGTAAAGAGTTTGGCCAAGCCTCGATGTATCGGATCCCACATCGAACTAAACCTGCGACCATTACTTGCCAAAGCAGGCGTGGTCCGAAGGAGTAGGTGACGCGGCGGGCGACCGAACGGGAGGCAGACAGACAATGAAAATAAAGGAACGAAATTATAAAAACAATCAAACGTCCACACGAATCATATCTACATAAATTAATGCATATGCATATATAGATAAACATACACACATAAAATGCATTTGTATGAGTGTGATCTGTGATGTGCGTGTGCGTGTGCGTATGCTGTGTGCGTGTGTCTGTGTGTGCTGTGTGTGTGTGTGTGTGTGTGTGTGTGTGTGTGTGTGTGTGTGTGTGTGTGTGTGTGTGTGTGTGTGTGTGTGTGTGTGTGTGCGTACGTGTGTGTGCGTACGTGTGTGTGCGTACGTGTGTGTGCGTGTGCGTACGTGTGTGTGCGTACGTGTGTGTGCGTGTGCGTACGTGTGTGTGTGCGTACGTGTGTGTGTGCGTACGTGTGTGTGTGCGTACGTGTGTGTGTGCGTACGTATGTGTGTTCGTACGTGTGTGTGCGTGTGCGTACGTGTACGTGTGCGTACGTGTGTACGTGTACGTGTGCGTGTGCGTGTGCGTGTGCGTGTGTGTGTGTGTGTGCGTGGTGCGTGTTTGCGTGCGTGCGTTACTTATACGTCAACCCTGTGTGCTAAGCGAACCCCCACCTCGCCAGCGGACAGGAACCGCCGCGCCACCCGCCGACCAGACTAAATTACCTTGCTCGAGGTAAATTCCGCGCCTAATAAGGTTGGGACAGGAAAGTGCAGTAGAACCTCGTTTACCTCGATCATGAATATATTACCCGTACATAAAGCGAGACACTTTGAGCCTGCGCCGATAACGCCCAAACGTCAAGTTGCATTGTTCCTTGTTCAGTCGCTTCCCCGCCGCTGGAGTTCCCTTTTCTGCCCTCAAGTGCCTATCAATCAATTGTGAAACAGTCATAATCGAGGTAAACTCTGACCTCCCGATGTGCGGTTATTGTACAAAGCATG
>NC_061853.1:20954681-20957181 GCF_019202785.1 Penaeus chinensis | reverse complement strand
TAAGGGGCTCTGAAGGGAGGCCGAGGGACGAGCGGGCGAGGGCGAGGGGACGGGCGGGCGAGGGCGAGGGGAAGGGCGGGCGAGGGCGAGGGGGCGGGCGGGCGAGGGCGAGGGGGCGGGCGGGCGAGGGCGAGGGGACAGGCGGGCGAGGGCGAGGGGAAATGAGTGTGTTTGAAGGGGTGGGGCGGCGTGGGGAAGTGCGTGGGGCGGGGGCGAGGACATGAGCGGGCGGAAAAGGTGAGGCGCGCGGCGGCGGGGAGGGTCGAGAGGGCTGTTCGCAGGCGTCCAGGTGCTTCGCTGCGCCAACCTGTGTGGAATTAAGGATATAACAAGACAGAGAGTGAATTCCATCGAGTGTAAATTCTTGAGAAAATATTAACGGGCAAACACGCACACACACAAACATGGGGATGGATGGAGAGGGAGGGTGGTCGAGGGAGAGGGAGGGAGGGAGGGAGGGAGGGAGGGAGGGAGAGGTGGGGTATAAAAATGCCAAAGAAAAAAGAGAGAGAAAAAAAAGCAAAAACCCGAGAAGAGGGTGGGGGTAACGGTATAGCGATCCCCCCCCCCCCTTCACGAGGAGAGTTACGGAGCGTTTTTACGAGTAATGAAGGTGTGTTGTGGGCGGCGAGTTAGAGTTTATGACACGGCGCGGGGGACCTAAATGTGGACATGAACTGTGTACCGTGTACATATGGGAGTGCTGAGCGTGTGTAAATATATACGTGGGAAGGTGAAGTACACACACACACCGTGTAAGCAGAAAATAAATAAAATCACGAACTCTAAGGGAGATCCATCCACCCGACGCCGCTGAGCTCACACTCAAGCATTTATAAATCGCAGCCGCGGCGATGCGGTCACGTGCGGTCAAGCAGCGGCGATGACATGCGGGCGACAGGAGGTGAGCGCATACGCGGGGCACTTTAATGTAGGTCTCATTAAATATTTAAACAAACCCACATATCTGTATGGACAAACAAACACTAACTTACTCAAACACATAAGCGCGCGTGCGCATAAACGCAATCACATATGCACACACATACATTATAATATATAATATATATATATACAAATTTATTATATATATATTTATCATATATATATACACACATATATATATATATATATATATATATATATATATAGAGAGAGAGAGAGAGAGAGAGAGAGAGAGAGAGAGAGAGAGAGAGAGAGAGAGAGAGAGAGAGAGAGAGATACGTATATTATGCAGGTACGTTTATATTTAAATGACAGGGTGACTAGCTAATCTAGCGACTACCGAGACTGGCGACATGATGCACTCGCAGAAATATGATACAGAGGAAGGGTAGAGAGGCGGGAGGGGAGAGGGCAGGGAAGGCAAAGATATATCTTACTTACTGGGGATTTTCTGTCCGGCAGTAAAAAGGCCTTGGGCATCGAATAGTTAATAGTCATACAACCATTAACAGTGCAACCGATGTTTCTCTTTCCTATGCGTGTCTGGATAAAAGAAAACAAATCCAGTTTTCCTTATCTAGCGGCATCTTGAAAGAGGAGCGATGTGCTTCAGGCGCCTCGTGAGCAACTTCGCCGGGCCGTTTACCCTTCCCAAAAACACAGCAAGGCGGCATCTCCACGGGACACGCTTTCTTATATATCACAAACTCAGCACATGTATTTGCTTAATGCTTCTGTAATTTCCTCTCTACTTTTGTGAATCGTTTACAAATGGCCGTTATAATAATGGATTTTTAGCCGAGGTTTGCTATAACCGATATTTATCGGTCGTTTCGTGTCGTCCGGCCTCGTCCGCACACGCCGTGCTCGCTCGCCCGCCGGCGGCGACGCGGCTGAGAGAGTTGTTTTTCAACGAAGCGACGCTTCCGCTCCTTTCCGCCTGGCGAGGAAGTTCTTCTCCGCGACTCAGGAAAGGAAAACTAAACTGCAATAACAAGTGACTATGTTCCTGACCATACATGCGCACACTAGCACACAATGATACACATAGACAGCACAGACACGCACAGACACACACACACACAGAACATCAGACAGCCACGCACAAACATAAAGAAGAAGAAAAAATTAACCCAAGAGGTTCCCCGAAAAACAGGCCGTTACCATCTCTCTCTTCGGCCTTAATGGTCCATTCCATTCTCTTACATTTAAGTGTAAATCCACTTCTGACTTTACCTTAAAGCTGCAAAAGAATTTATCAAAAGAAAAAAGAAGGGGAAAAAATCGTCACATGTAAAAGGGAGACGTAAGTCCCAGCGACGGAGGAAGGGGCACAAAGGAAAGCAAACAAATCATCTTCTCTTCCACAAAAAGTCTTGGGCGCGAGAGACGACCTCAGAAGGAATTATACAAGTACGACCATAGTCATAATTCAGCGCCTCGACAGCTGCCGACGTCGCCTTCAGGGCCTCCCTCGGGTGCAGGGGATGGGGGAATGTGTGGGGAGGGCGGTGGCGGGGGAGGGGGAGGGGGTTGGGGAGGGGGTGATTCCAAC
>NC_061853.1:20947181-20949681 GCF_019202785.1 Penaeus chinensis | reverse complement strand
AAAAGCTTTTTATTTCGTATTCCCGGCCAATAAAACGCCATTCAGATGTCACTGCTCTGACTGACAGAACCATTATTGCAACAAGCAAAATGGGATTTACAGTCATGCATGTGAATTCCAATACCCCAAATAAATTGCAAGACATTCACTAAAATCGTTGTACGCCCATCAATAAATCGGTACTGCAAACCCTATCCCTCAATCCTGTCACATCCGACAGCGCTCACCACGCGCGGAGCCGCCGGCCACGCCTTCCCCGCAGCCATCAGCCCTCCACGAGTAGGCCTACCCCCTGCCGCTCGAGAAATGGATGGCGATGTCAGCCTCGGATCGAGCCTCCCCCCCCCCCCCCGGATGCTTCCCATGCCCGGCGCTTTAATTATATTTTCCTCCGCACATCTGACCTCCATTTTCTCCCTTTTTATTGTCAGCGTTATCATCAACAAGATTTCTACGACAATAAGATGTTGATAGAAAGATAAAGACTGACAGACACAGACAGAGACACAAAGAGACACACAGACACACACGCACACACATAAAAAGGTAAATATGAATGAAAATATGTGGATTACATATATATATACACACACATATATATATAAACATAAATATACATACTGTTCTGTAATCTAGCCTAGAGAGTATAATGCAAACGGCCCCTATACAGCTGGTAGTTGACGAAACTTCCTGCGACCGACAAGAAAAAACATTTGAGAGAAGGCCCCTCTGCCCCCCCCCCCCCCCGCTTCCCCTCTCACCCTCCTCCTGCTGTTTGTCCGGGGGCAAAGGGGGCAGGCGGCTCGTGTGACGTCACGCAGCGAAGGGGGATACACAAAAGAGAAGCAGCAAATCAGCCAATAGAAAATAATTTGATGAAAAGACGTCGGGCGCAGTTGGGCGACTTGCGGGCGGTGGACAAACAGTCGGAAGGAAAATGCTGTTCTCGAGCCCCATCCTGGCGTGTTCTCTCTGTCTCTCTGTCTCTCTGTCTCTCTCTTACGCCGTCTTCTCCTTTTCCTTGACTTTTGCACAACTGAGCACGAACGCAATTCCTTTCCCCGAGTTCAAAATCCCAAACAAACCTCATTGGGAAAAAGGAAGCGCGGCCGTCCACTCCGTGACAAACAAACACATCAAGAAAATCAATGGCAGAGCGATGTCTTTGATATCTCTGGGTCAGAGCCACAACAACAAGAGGAAGGGAGGAGGGGACAAGAAATAACAGAAAGCTATAAAGGAAGAAGGGTAGATCAAAAAGGGGGAGGCGCTGATAATAATAGTAAAAATAATGATAATAAAAAAGGGAATATGGAAGAGGAAATCCACGCTATTGTTACGATGACGTGTGGCAATTTCCCTGAATGATTCGCTGGATACTGATAATAGGCGGAGGAAAGAGGGGAGGAAAAGAAAAATGGGTGAACATGGATAATGAGGTGTGAAGGAGAGGAAAGGAAAAGAGAAGGTTAGTTACGTCGCTCATTCACTAAAAAGTACCGAAGCAAGGCGGATCCTTTTCCAACTTCGCAGGAGGGAAATGAAACGAAAAAACAATCCACCGAGGGGAGCAACAGCGGGGGGGGGGGGGGGGGGGGCAAACAAAAGAAAACAAACAAAGTCGGTAAAAAACAGGCATATTCACGAAAGTTGCCTTAAGTGGGACAAAACCTGCACGCATTTCTAATGTTAAATGCACACTATACCTAGGGCTAGATTTACTTTTATTTTGACAAATGAATTGAGACAATCACAGACATCTCACAGAAAGAAAATAAAAGTTCAGCTGAAGAGCAACGTGGCAGAAACGTCCAATTTAATATCACGACAGACACGTTGCGTATTTCTACTCTGCCAAATCAAACACTGACAATTCATTCATAAAATCACCGTAACAATAGTCAATCACAATAATGACTTCGAGAGACTCCCACTGAAGGAATTTGAAAGTCTGAGGAACCACATGTGAGTGACAGCATCATTAAAAACCAGATGAAGCCGGTCCGGCTAGCGATTAAAAGTGGGATCTGCTTCACTGGCACTCCCTGATAAAACAATGGAGATCTAAGGACGTAAAAATAAATCGAGGCGGCGCCGATCTAGTCTCGAGAAACGGTAGTTTGCGTCGAGCGGAGCCTGGGGAAGCCTAAGAGGGGAGGAGGGGAGCGAAAAGGGGAGATAGCGAGGGGAAGGGGATTAATGGCTAAAGAGGGTGTGAGGAAGATAGAACAACGTGTAGAAATGGACGGACGAGGGCGAGTTGATATGGCGGAGGGAAGGGAGATGGAAATGGAACAGGGCGAGAGCTCAGATAAGATAAAGCGAAATAGTCCCCATGAAACAAAAACTTTTATTCTTTTCACCATTATCATTTTTTATTAGCATTGCGATTTTTGTGTGTTTTCTTCAAAAAGCAATGAGTCGTTTGTCAGCTCTGTTAAAGACACTGTCTCTCTCTCTCTCTCTCTCTCTCTCTCTCTCTCTCTCTCTCTCTCTCTCT
>NC_061853.1:20937181-20939681 GCF_019202785.1 Penaeus chinensis | reverse complement strand
GGGGGAGGGGCAGGAAAGGAAAGGGAGGGGGAAGGGAAAGGAGGGGGAGGGGCAGGAAGGGAAAAGGGAGGCGAAGGGAAGGAGGGGGAGGGGCAGGAAGGGAGAAGGGAGGGGGAAGGGAAGGAGGGGGAGGGGCAGGAAAGGAAAAGGGAGGGGAAGGGAAGGAGGGGGAGGGGCAGGAAGGGAAAAGGAGGGGAAGGGAAATAGGGGGAGGGGCAGGAAGGGAGAAGGGAGGGGGAAGGGAAGGAGGGGGAGGGGCAGGAAAGGAAAAGGGAGGGGAAGGGAAAGAGGGGGAGGGGCAGGAAGGGAGAAGGAAGGGGGAAGGGAAGGAGGGGGAAGGGCAAGAAGGGAGAAGGGAGGGGGAAGGGTAAGAAGGGAGAAGGGAGGGGAAAGGGAAGGAGGGGAGGGCACACGATGCTCGATTAATTATCCGAGAAGGGGGAGATATATGCCAGTCTTGTGGGTGGCGCCCGGTTGCCATGGAAGTGGGGGCAGCGTGCATAAATCTCTGCGATTGCAAAGGAAACACGAGAAGATTCAGTCGACACAATGTGGTCGTTGCGAAATGGCCGCTCTCACACACCGCTGTAAAGTCACAAAGTCGATAATGCTTCTCCTTACGTTCCCCTACTCTGATTTGCAGGTGCGCATCCTAACCGCTCAGCTCTACTACAAAGGGGCTAATGATCGAGCTGATCGGTGTACTTCCTTGTTCCAAGACGCTGACATTTCCTGACGAGTCTCGCAATTGCTCTTGTTAGCTGCCTCGAACTCCCTCGCCTGCGCTTCTCACGTCGGTCTCCAAGCTACATCCAATGTCACTCACACACGCACGCACGCACGCACGCACACACACACACACACACACACACACACACACACACACACACACACACACACACCACACACACACACACACACACACACACACACACACACACACACACACACACACCACACCACACACACACACACACACACACACACACACACACACACACACACACACACACACACACGGCTCTTAGTCCTCAACCGTTTAACTCGAGCGTCCTTGCCAGTATGACAGTGACACGCATTACGTTAGCCTAATAAATCCATCCTGGCGACGCCGCTCCCAGCAACACTTGGGCTCCGTCGCGGGTCGCTCCGCTGCGCACGTACCTGAAAGGAAGACGATGGATTCGTAAATAGTGGTTACATACAAAGCAATTCTAAATTACCTTCATAACACTATTTCAAACGAAAGCAGTGCATATGGGCTGATGCAGCACTCCATTTCTACAAGGTATTCACACTAATGAATCAAAAGAAACTAATCAATTTTCTCTCTTCCTCTTCCTCTCATAATCGTCTTAGCCATTACCTCCTTCGCCTCCCCTCCGGCTCCCCCCCAGCAGCCCGCCCTCAGCTTGCCAAACTCTGAGTCAGTGGGCACACCTAATCAAATTGCCCTCCTTGCAAATGAGATTAAAATAAAGTTAAAGTAAGAAATTACTCCTCCCCTTTACTCTACCCTTCCCTTCCTCCCCTACCCATCTCCCCCTTTCTTCCCCTCTCCCCGTCCTCTCTTCCTCTTCCTTCCCCTACCCATCTTCCCCTTCCTTTCCCCCCCCCCCCCACTTCCCTCTTCCACGTCGTACCCCTCTCTCCCTTCCCCTATTTCCCCCCAACCAGCATGCAAAGAAGGGGAAGGGGTTATGCCTAACCCAACAGGACTCCCCCATTCCAGCCACGTCCCGAAGGTTACCGGAGCTTATATTACACTACAGCGGAAAGGAGAATTTGAGACATGGAAACTAGCATGTATGACTTTGGGCTTAACAGAGCTGGGAAGACATGCGGTTACATTTCAAAAAGATGAAGTAACATAGGTTATTGTCGCCCGGTCCTGAGAAGTCCTTCCGTGATCTCAAATATCTCATACAAAAAACTACATGTTAAAAAGTTAAATCATGTATAATACTTCTATTTGAAAAAAAGGACTCTTTAGCTTCCCTCCTTTCAATCTCTACCTTTTCCTTTTGTGTACACAGTGACAATCAGTGACGTATTTTAGCTGTATCTCTCCTTTTTAACGAAACACCAGGCTGGGTGAGGCAGCACTGAGTTAACGGAGAACACCCGAGATGGCGATCTATCTGTCATGTCCCGAACTAACATGGCTTTTCTGAGCATGGACACAGTGCGATTTGTATAAGACGTTTTGTTTTATAATGCCTTTCGAGTAGCAGTCCTTACGTTAAGGGTTTTGTTGCAGCAAAAAATGCTAACAATAGCAACAGAAGTAATGGTAATTCAAAACGGTAAATAAACAGAGGTAGAAGTTGTATTAGCTGTTGCTCTGCAATACCACTTAATAAACCGTATTCATGTTGACAAATGTAGAGAAGGTATGAATGCGAATGAATACCTTCACAATAGAAGAGATGTATTTGACCGGTTTCAATTATATCTTCGTCAGAAATACATGTATTTCTGACGAAGATATAATCGAAAC
>NC_061853.1:20922181-20927181 GCF_019202785.1 Penaeus chinensis | reverse complement strand
TTCTTCCATCTCACCCTCAGCCCTCTCTCCCTCCTCCCTCACCTCTCCCTATCTCGCTCCTTGCCTCCCTCACCCCCTTGCCTCCCTCACCCCCTTGCCTCCCTCACCCCCCTTGCCTCCCTCACCCCCTTGCCTCCCTCACCCCCTTGCCTCCCTCACCCCCTTGCCTCCCTCACCCCCTTGCCTCCCTCACCCCCTTGCCTCCCTCACCCCCTTGCCTCCCTCACCCCCTTGCCTCCCTCACCCCCTTGCCTCCCTCACCCCCTTGCCTCCCTCACCCCCTTGCCTCCCTCACCCCCTTGCCTCCCTCACCCCCTTGCCTCCCTCACCCCCTTGCCTCCCTCACCCCCTTGCCTCCCTCACCCCCTTGCCTCTCTCGTCTGAAATGCAATTATTCTTCCTGCATGAGCTAGATTCATTAAGCGATTCCCTGTTTAGAATAAATTACAATAACAAAAGGAGGCTCTCTCTCACTACGCGGTCAGAGGTGCGTCTTCCTCCGCGTGGCACACTACACCCTTTTCTCACCGCCCCCCCCCCACCCCCCACCCCTTACCCCCAGCCCTGGGAAAAAAGCCACATTGCTATCGAGGACATCTGTGTAGCTATCGTGTTTTTTCATGGAATAGACGCACACACTGTCTTGGGGCTTGATACTTCTCGTTCTCAATCTTCCTCAGGAAAAGATTAATGGAAGCAAGAAAAGAGATAATCACGCGGGATGTCATTTTTATCTCTATCTTATTCTCTTTCTTCTTCCCATTCCCCTTCTTCTTCTTCGTCTTTGCTTGCTTGGCTCGGCAATGTCGTCCGATGAAGTAGCCCCGCGGTGCCATTTTCCTCCTCTTCTTTTCTTCTCCATTTCTCTCAGTTTATGGCCATGTGTGTGTGTGTGTGTATATGTGTGTGTGTGTGTGTGTGTGTGTGTGTGTGTGTGTGTGTGTGTGTGTGTGTGTGTGTGTGTGTGTGTGTGTGTGCGCGCGCGCGCATGTGTGTATGTGTGTGTGTGTATGTGTGTGTGTGTGTGTGTGTGTGTGTGTGTGTGTGTGTGTGTGTATGTGTGTGTGTGTGTGTGTGTTTTGGCACGCAAGTTTATGTGTCCATTGGTGTGTGAATGTGGTTACTTTTTAATATGAACATGACACACGACAGCGTTCTATATCTCAGCTGAAAAACCTGTAGATTTTACGTTACAGCTCATGTTTGGTCCTGAAATCCGACCTCCCTCAGGGGGACCCGCACACATGCGCTGCTTCGTGTGGACGAAACGAGTCGAGGTGGGGGGCGTGGAGAAGGGAGAGAGGGAGAGTGAGAGTGAGAGAGAGAGAGAGAGAGAGAGAGAGAGAGAGAGAGAGAGAGAGAGAGAGAGAGAGAGAGAGAGAGAGAGAGAGAGAGAGAGGGGGGGGGAGGGAGGGAGGGAGGGAGGGAGGGAGGGAGGGAGGGAGGGAGGGAGGGAGGGAGGGAGAGAGGGAGAGGGAAGGAGGGAGGGAGGGAGATGGAAGGATGGAGGGAAGGAGGGAGGGAGAGATAGAGGAAGGAGGGAGAGAGGAAGGAGGGAGAGAGGAAGGAGGGAGAGAGAAAGGAGGGAGAGAGAGAGAGGGAGAGAGAGGGAGAGAGAGAGGGAGAGAGAGAGAGAGAGAGAGAGAGAGAGAGAAAGAGGGAGGAGGAGAGAAGAGAGAGAGAGAGAGGAGTGAGAGGAGAGAGGGGGAGGGAGAGGAGGAGAGAGAGAGGAGAGAGAGGAGAGAGAGGAGAGGAGAGGGAGAGAGAGAGGAGTGAGAGAGAGAGGAGAGGAGAGGAGAGGAGAGAGAGGAGAGAGAGAGAGAGAGAGAGGAGAGAAGAGAGATGAGAGGAGAGAGGAGAGAGAGAGAGAGGAGAGCGAGTGAGAGAGAGAGATGGGAGAGAGAGGAGAGAGAGAGGAGAGAGAGATGAGAGAGATGAGATGAGAGAGAGAGGAGAGAGAGGAGGGAGGGAGTAGGAGAGAAGGAGGGAGAGAGGGAAGAAGGAGAGAGAGGAGGAGAGAGAGGCTGGGGAGTAGAGGAAGGAGAGAGAGATATGGGGGACGAGTAGGATGTATGTATGAGGAGGTATGATGTATGGAGGTGATGTAAGTAGCATAGTAGTGATGTGGTAGGTAGTATGGATGAGAGCAGTATGTTTATTCATAAACGAATTAATAAATTAATTAAATAAAGCAAAAAAATGAATAAATGTGTAGATGAATATGTAACCCAAGAAAATAAATTAGTAAATAAGCGAATATCTATACCTATATATATATATATCTGTGTGTGTGTGTGTGTGTGTGTGTGTGTGTGTGTGTGTGTGTGTGTGTGTGTGTGTGTGTGTGTGTGTGTGTAAAATGCGGCACTGCATTATTACATCTTTCATGTGCACGTGCACACACACACACACACACACACACACACACACACACACACACACACACACACACACACACACACACACACACACACACACACACACACACATACACACACACATACACACACACACACACACACAGATATATAATTATAACAGTATTTACGTTAAAGTAGACACCGTTTAGGTAATAGCGAGTAGCTGTTGACAAGAAGCACATCCGGCGTGGCCGAGGGCGATCCCGCAGCGCTGCTTCCCGTCCATCTCCTCAAAAGACGAGCTCCGGAAAATCAGCGGAGAGGAAGAAGGAGAAAATCGCAGGACAGCAGCCTTCCATCTTCCTTCCTTGCAGCATCCCCGGCCGTCTGCAATCATCTTTATCTCCCTCTACGACGTCGGCCCTTATCTCTCCTCGTCCCTTCCCGCTGGCCGAGGGACGGCCGCCGCCCGCCAAGCGAGGGCCAGCGCATAAAACCGCCGGAGGAGAAATGAAACGAACAGTAAATGCAAATCGCCGCCACAGCTGTGTTGTGATGCTGATAAATCCTTCGGCCGCGGCTGCCCTTCGCTGCCGAAGAGGGGCCGGAAGGGGGGCGGGGCGCCGCGAGGGAGGCAGCGAGGAGGACCTTCTTCAGCGCCGCCGAGTGACTTTTCGTAAGGAAGACGGAGAAGCAGGAAGGAAGGATCCGGGTCGATAGAGAGAGAGATCCTAACGGAGTGTATCGGACCCGCCAATATCACTCAGAGGTAATAGAGACGCGAAGCAATCAAGCAGAGGCCGAGCGAGGTGGCCCTGCTCGGCCAGATCGATGCCTTGGCTGATCCAGCGCGAGGGATACGGTGTGATGCATCAGGTTTCAGGAGGGAAAACTCGCTTCCAAATACACAGACAATCTTCATATCCTAACTATCCACAAATCTGTCAACATGCATCTACTTCTAGAGGGCAGGTCGCTGTAGGCCAACATTTTACACAGTAATCCTCAGGGGAAGGCTAATCTCAAACTGAGCCGTCGTGTTTTTTTCCTCAGAACATTGTCATTGGCATAGGCTCTGTCTCACGACCTTCCGATACTAATACTAATAAACAATTTTCTACATTTGTGCTCGTATTGCGAAAACGGTTCGTTACTTAACAGAAATGATTCCCGGTGTTTTACCTCAGTTCCATCTTGCGGTTTTCTTTTTAAAACCATCAGTATTAATATCACCCTGTAGGTAACTTGTACACCGACTATTTCATTACTGGTTCTCTTTGTCTTATCTCCGTGTAACTTACACTATTGTCCTTATATACAGACCTCTGATTTCCTTACTTTTTCCTTTTGAATAGGGGCTGCCGTTGTGAATGTCTATCCTGTAATAAGGTCTGCAGATTTCGAGCTCGATCCTTGAGAAGCGGCAAGTAGAGAGGATCATTGTCGTACGTAATACTGCAACGCTCGTGGACTGCATGGTGATGATACAGCCGACCTCGCAGTAGCCTACAGATCTAAACTTTACTTTGCCTTGAGTCCTTTGGTACCCAGAGGAGACCTGTCTACGCACCTCTTTATCCATGTTCAAGGCGGTCAGGGCATCTGTTATGCGATTCCACTCCCGGAGCTTTTGGATGTATACATCTGACATGATTATTCTGCGTCTTGTACGTTGTGAATCAGAGAGTAAACAAATGAGGCGCACATATCTGATCTGTTTTCCCTTTTTCACAATCATCACGTAGATAAAAGTATTTTGACACCTATTTAGTGATGATTTTTCCAAGACTTGACTGAAAATTGCAGTTGGGTATGGCAACTAGTTAGACAAAATCAATGGGCATGAAGACAGGCGCTCTGACTGAGTCCTTTCTCCCATGGCAGGAATACCGTTTTAAATTGTCCCTTATATCAACAATCAGCAAACCCGACATGTTCATCTAAAAGCGCTGTTAGCATGAACGGTCGTTTGAAAGACACGCCTGACGAGTTAATTCCTCCTCGGACTCAGGCATCCTCGATGCATACGGCCGGGCAGCAGGCGCACAGCTAGTTTTCACCAGTTGCGTAAAAAATATTCATACCAGTATAACATGACGGCTAAAATAGCCCTGTCAATTTCAGTTCTTTCTGGTGCAAATTCAGCTATATCATCATTAGTCAAACCTGATGGTGTTGTTCATATTCGAAAGTAAAAATATTTATTTTTGCTGTGTTATGCTGAGGTTGGAAGCGCCTGATTCATATGTGTTGCCGAATCTGAAAGGAATTGAAATGTAGCAGGCGTTGAATTATTTCCATCTAAGAACATTTAACCATTGACTGTATTTTCTCGCAAATCACAGACAAATAACCTCACCGACACATGTGCGGATAGATGGTTCAGCCATGAAGGAGCTGGGCGCACCTGGCGCGCACGCCGAGCGGCCGCCCGCCTGGTCCCCGACAGCATGCAAAGCGGGTCACCCAAGGCCGCGGCCCCTTCCTGGCGCCCTCACGGCCGGGCGCCGGAGGCCGACTTCAACCGTCCCTCCTGCCGCCGGTCGCTCTTATCTGCGGCAGATGTCCTGGCGCATCACGTTCTTGCTTGCCTTGCTCTCACGTCCCTCTCTCTTATCTATCTGTCCTTCTTCCCTCTTC
>NC_061853.1:20912181-20914681 GCF_019202785.1 Penaeus chinensis | reverse complement strand
TATATGTATATGTATATGTATATGTATATGTATATGTATATGTATATGTATATGTATATGTATATGTATATGTATATGTATATGTATATGTATATGTATATGTATATGTATATGTATATGTATATGTATATGTATATGTATATGTATATGTATATGTATATGTATATGTATATGTATATGTATATGTATATGTATATGTATATGTATATGTATATGTATATGTATATGTATATGTATATGTATATGTATATGTATATGTATATGTATATGTATATGTATATGTATATGTATATGTATATGTATATGTATATGTATATGTATATGTATATGTATATGTATATGTATATGTATATGTATATGTATATGTATATGTATATGTATATGTATATGTATATGTATATGTATATGTATATGTATATGTATATGTATATGTATATGTATATGTATATGTATATGTATATGTATATGTATATGTATATGTATATGTATATGTATATGTATATGTATATGTATATGTATATGTATATGTATATGTATATGTATATGTATATGTATATGTATATGTATATGTATATGTATATGTATATGTATATGTATATGTATATGTATATGTATATGTATATGTATATGTATATGTATATGTATATGTATATGTATATGTATATGTATATGTATATGTATATGTATATGTATATGTATATGTATATGTATATGTATATGTATATGTATATGTATATGTATATGTATATGTATATGTATATGTATATGTATATGTATATGTATATGTATATGTATATGTATATGTATATGTATATGTATATGTATATGTATATGTATATGTATATGTATATGTATATGTATATGTATATGTATATGTATATGTATATGTATATGTATATGTATATGTATATGTATATGTATATGTATATGTATATGTATATGTATATGTATATGTATATGTATATGTATATGTATATGTATATGTATATGTATATGTATATGTATATGTATATGTATATGTATATGTATATGTATATGTATATGTATATGTATATGTATATGTATATGTATATGTATATGTATATGTATATGTATATGTATATGTATATGTATATGTATATGTATATGTATATGTATATGTATATGTATATGTATATGTATATGTATATGTATATGTATATGTATATGTATATGTATATGTATATGTATATGTATATGTATATGTATATGTATATGTATATGTATATGTATATGTATATGTATATGTATATGTATATGTATATGTATATGTATATGTATATGTATATGTATATGTATATGTATATGTATATGTATATGTATATGTATATGTATATGTATATGTATATGTATATGTATATGTATATGTATATGTATATGTATATGTATATGTATATGTATATGTATATGTATATGTATATGTATATGTATATGTATATGTATATGTATATGTATATGTATATGTATATGTATATGTATATGTATATGTATATGTATATGTATATGTATATGTATATGTATATGTATATGTATATGTATATGTATATGTATATGTATATGTATATGTATATGTATATGTATATGTATATGTATATGTATATGTATATGTATATGTATATGTATATGTATATGTATATGTATATGTATATGTATATGTATATGTATATGTATATGTATATGTATATGTATATGTATATGTATATGTATATGTATATGTATATGTATATGTATATGTATATGTATATGTATATGTATATGTATATGTATATGTATATGTATATGTATATGTATATGTATATGTATATGTATATGTATATGTATATGTATATGTATATGTATATGTATATGTATATGTATATGTATATGTATATGTATATGTATATGTATATGTATATGTATATGTATATGTATATGTATATGTATATGTATATGTATATGTATATGTATATGTATATGTATATGTATATGTATATGTATATGTATATGTATATGTATATGTATATGTATATGTATATGTATATGTATATGTATATGTATATGTATATGTATATGTATATGTATATGTATATGTATATGTATATGTATATGTATATGTATATGTATATGTATATGTATATGTATATGTATATGTATATGTATATGTATATGTATATGTATATGTATATGTATATGTATATGTATATGTATATGTATATGTATATGTATATGTATATGTATATGTATATGTATATGTAAGTATATGGGTGTATATACGTATATATAAGTATATGGGTGTATATACGTATATGTAAGTATATACGTGTGTATATGTGTGTATTTATATTATATATGTTTTCCCATATATACATATACATGTACGTCTATACAGATTACAAAGGCCTATACAACATGCACCCGGGGCGGCCGCAATAAACAAACACAGCTAATCCCGCCGCACAACCTCCCCCCCCCCCCTCCCGGCCAGCTCTCCCCCTCCCTCTCG
>NC_061853.1:20904681-20907181 GCF_019202785.1 Penaeus chinensis | reverse complement strand
AAGTCGCATATCGTTAGACTTCCTTTCACACCGAACTCTCATTTCATAAGACACGAAGCAGCTCTGCAAACAACGCCTCGCCCTCTCGTCGCAAACAACGAAAACAAGAGGCCATCATCATCAGCTTCCGCGGTGACAACGCAATCCAGCATCGCCGCCCCCCCCCCCTTCCCCGCTCCCCCTCGCCTACGCGGAGCATAATGGATGAAAATGATGGGAATTCACTCGAAAATATCACCCATTTGTTACCCACCTCTGGCCTCGCACGTTATTAACCCCATTGTCATGATCAAACTTTTTATTATGAAACTATATCACATACATATATGCATGCACGCGCACGCACACCCGCGCGTGCACACACACACACACACACACACACACACACACACACAAGTATATACACATAATGTTTGGGTTAAGAATCGCATATCCAATTACTTTCTCCTTTTTACAGTCTATTATCTAAAATGAATTCCCTCCCCCTAAATTGAGTCCAGTCTGCAAAAAAGGGAAAGGAATAAACCTCCTCCCCTTCTCCTCTTCCCTCGTTGCCCCCCCCTCTCCCCCCTTTCCCCCTCCTGATAAGCGGATCACCCTTCAAAGTCCCCTCGCCCCTCCCCCTCAGGCATCAACACCTAAGTTTCCAGCGCCTCCTTCGCCGCGGCCATCAGGCTCCAATTCTGGAGATCTACGCCCTTCCCCCTCTTATGCCAACTTCTTATTCTTCTTCTCCTCCTCCTCTTCCTTCTTCCTCCACCGTTATTCACTTCCTCTTCTTTTTTTTCCTGTTTGTCGTTCTTCCTTATCCTCCGCCTCCCTTTCTGCGCCGGTGTCGCCCGTCCCCGTGCCTCCCTCGCCGCGCCGCCAGGGGCGTTCCCCTCACCGCAGCCTCTAAAGGCGCCTCCCCGTGCCCCTCGAAGCTTTCAAGGGATCTGTCACATTCCGCTTCACCTCCGGCGGCGCGCGATTGGTCTTTTGTCATCGCGATTTGGCGTCTCTTTGGCAAGGTCTTCATGGTCTTACCGAGATTGTGTGTCTGTTCGCATTACTCAAACGTAATCTTAAAAACTGTGTAAAAGTGCGTCCCACCTGCCTCCCTCCCCCTTTCTCTCCATTCCTCTGCTTCTGCTTCCTTATCTCTCACCCACTCAGTCCTTTTCTCTTTATCCATCAATCTTCGACCTTTCTCAGCACTTCCGCCTCCTCCACGGCCCCAGCTATTGTGTCCAAGGTCCTTCCTCCTCACACTGCGCCAGGCCTCGAGGGGACGATGCACGGCCGGGCAGCCCCTCTCGGCCGCGCTTTCCCTCAGGCTTCCCCTTATGTCGGGGCTTAAATCGGTAAAGAGTCGCATCTTCCTCCCTCTTCCCCTCAGCCGCGGACCTCGTTTAATGCGTGTTTGAGCACCGACAACTCTACCGAGAAGAGAAACAATTTTTCTCTCCAGCGGAACCCAATTGTAAACTGCTGCCCCTGTTCCTTACGGCGACTGGAAGTCAGTGGGACCTTCACCAACCGCGTCCACTTTGCAGTTTTTATTGGAAGAATAATATTTAGAAAACTAGTAACAACAATTACGTCAAAGAACAAAAAAATAAATAAATAAGTAAAAAATAAATAAATGAATAAATAGAACAATAAAAAAATACATTAACGCCAAAAGCAATATACATGATTAATGGCACTAACTATAAACCATAAAACAACAATAAAAACTTTAACAACAAACATTACAATCAATGCATCCAATATGATCGTTTCCACACAGATCACATCACATTTTTTATGAAACGCAATTACTCTAGATCATTGGCACAATTATTTTCCGGCAAAGCACAATATTGCCATAAACAATACCAATAATAATAAAAGTTGGATTCCCTCTGTTGACAAACACAAAATCCTAGTATATTGACGCTCTCTCCTCTCCTTCCGTTTATTCCAGATTTTGACTAGTTCCGTCTATATGGCCTCTTATTGTTCTTTTCTCACTTACTCCCAAGTGACTTTCCTTCCTTCCCCATTAGCTTTAGTATTTTATGCTGTATCCAAATCCCCCTTTCCAATAAACCACTTTCCCCCTTTCTTACAAAGCTTATTTTTTTTCTTCCCCATTCTAACCCCCCCCGCCCTCACTCCACCCCCCCACCCCCCCCCCAAAGCTACTGCTCTAAGCCCCCCACCCCTCCTTTCGCCCGGACGCACCCCCCCTCCTCCCCCCCCACGTCAACCGAGTCCTCCGATTCGAATCACAAAATCTGTACAAGTAATTAATCCTCTTGCTGCGCCCCCCCCCCCCCCCCTTCCCTCATAAGCCAGCCTCTTTCCTAGTAATAACTTCCTTGATATTCATAGACCACGAGATTAAGTTATGGTGATGCGCGATGACACAAAACTGCATCAAAGGCCTTGATCTCGCTCCATTCTTTGTGTGTGGGGGGGGGGGGGGAGCTCCCGCCGTCTCCCTCTGCTCTCCGGTTTATTTATGTCTTCCTAA
>NC_061853.1:20901937-20904581 GCF_019202785.1 Penaeus chinensis | reverse complement strand
TATATATATTTATATATATATATAATAGAGAGGGGAGAGAGAGGGGGAGAGAGGTGAGAGAGATGGAGAGAGAGAGAGATACTTTACACACACACACACACACACACACACAAAACACACACACACACACCTCACACACACACACCACCCACACACACACCACACACCACACACACACACACACACACACACACGCACATTTGCGTGTAAGTGTGCTTCGCTTCCCCTCTTTCTCCTTCTTCCTCTTCCCTCCATCCTCTTTCTCTTCCCCTTTTCCTCCTCCAAATCCCCTCTCCCCTACTCTTTCTTCCTCTTTCCCCCCCTCTCTCTTTTCCTTCGTCTCTATCCACCTTCCTCTTCACCATCCTCCCTTCCCCCCTCTCTCCTTCTTCCTCTCCTCCTTCTCTTCCTTCCATCCTCCTTTCTCTCCCTCTCTTCCTTTTCCTCCCTGCTCTCTCTCTTCCTTCCTTCCTCCTTCACCCCCTCTCTCCCTCTCTACCATTCTCCCCACCCCTCCTTCTCTTCCTCCCTTCCTCCTTCACCCCCCCTCTCTCTCCCCCTCTTCCCCCTTCCTCCCCCCCTCAACCTCTTCCTTCTTCCCCCTTCCTCTCTCCTTTCCCCCTTCCTCTTCCCCCTCCTCCCTCCCTCCTCCCTGTCCCTCCGGCGAGCGCTGGCAACCCTCGCGTCGTGGACATAAACAGTTTGTTTTCTCTGGGTGCAACACCAGTGCCGGAAGTGCCACGGGACACTCGAATCAGAGCCTCTCCTGACTGACTCTCTCGCCTGTGTATTTGGGTGGCTGAAGAGTGTTGAAGAGGGGAGGGAGAGGAAGAGGAAGAGGAAGAAGATGACGATGAAAATGATGATGGTGATGAGAGGAAGAAGATGATGATGATGAAGACGAAGAAGAAGAAAATGAAGATGATGATGATGATGGTGATGAGAGGAAGATTATGATGATGATGAAGACGAAGAAGAAGAAAATGATGATGATGATGAAAAGGAGGAAGAAGCAGAAGATGGTGATAATGATGATGATGATGATTATGATGATGAAGAAGAAGAGGAAGAAGATGAAGAAGAAGAAAAGAAGAAGAAGAAGAAGAAGAAGAGGATAATGATAATAATATGATGATGATGAAGAAGGAGAAGAAGAAAAAGAAAAGAGGGATGAAGTAGGAAAGGATACCGAAAGAAAGGAAGAGGAGAAGAATGAGAAGCAGCAGAAGAAGAAGAAGAAGTAGAAGAAGATGTGGAATGAGAAAGGATTAAGAGAGAAAGACAAAAAAGAAGTAGCAGGAGAAGAAAAAAGAAAAAAAGAAATCGAGGAAGAAAGGATGGAAAATGAAACAAAGAAAAGAAGAAGAAAGAGAAGAAGATGAGAGAAAGAGAAAAAGAAAGAAAAAGAAAAAGGAAATGAAGCGGAAAAGAATATATTATGCTTTATTTTTGCCTTCTTTCTTATTTTTATGAAGGTTTTGTTATTTTGCATAAATATGAGTTATATATATATATTTGCCATTACTTTTAATTTTGTTATTATAATGTTAATAACGATAATAATGCTAATTTTAATGATACCACTCATAGTAACGGTGATAATGTGAACGATGATGATAATTGTAATAACATTGAAGATAATAGTAATGACGATGATGATAATAATAATTACGATAAAGATAATAATAGCAATAATAAAGAAGAAGGCATTGAAATGTAATTACCAATCACTAAGATATTATCACCGGATGTAGACCTATGCCATCCTCCCCCCCCCCCCCCCTTTCCATGTCACGTGCGCGGTGTGTGTGTGTGTGTGTGTGGGGGGGGGGGGGGGTGAGAAAGACTGGCAGATTTATAAACTTAAATCCAAAGTATATGTATATCCATCTGCCGGCCATTTCCTTGGTTAATGTTACCTGTTGGCAGCAAAGGAGTCTGCTGTTGGAACTTGCATACCTGAGGGAGAGTTTGTATAAAGAAGAGGATATGGGGGGACTGTTTGCCAACTGTGTTATTTTTTAATGCTTTTTTTTTTTAGTTTTTTTGCTTCTTCTTCGTTATATTTTTCTTTCTTTCGTTTTTGTTCTTCTTCTTCTTTCTTTATTTCTTTTTTTTCTTTTTCTTCTTCTCTTCCTTCTCCATTTTTTTCTTATTCTTTTTCTTTCTTTTTTTTTCTTTCTTCTTGATATTGTTTATCTTTCTTTCTTTCTTTCTTTCCTTCGTCTTCTTTTTCTTCTTTCTTTCTTTCTTCATCTCCTTCGTCGTTGTCTTCATTTTCCGTCTTTTTTTTCTCCCCCTTCCCCTCCTCCTCCTCATCATCTTTCTTTTCCCCCAACCTTAACACCCTCCTCCTCCTCCTCTTCCTCCTCCTCCTCCTCCTCTTCTCTTCTCCATATAAAGTCAAATGCAAAAACAAAGTAAATGAACCTGAGACACATGGACAATGTACCTTTGTAGTTGTTAACAGAATCACACACTACACTGGGAGAAAACGTTGGGAATGTGTCGACTATTTGTGTTCATTTTTGCGTAACAAGAAAATGAATTTCCTCATAAGTTCCTGGGATAAACATTTTTTTCTCGTTATAGATATTGTCGTTTTTTATTATCATCATCATTAGAGCTGAAAAGGAAATCCAGG
>NC_061853.1:20891937-20894437 GCF_019202785.1 Penaeus chinensis | reverse complement strand
TCTTTGTTTTCTCTTTTCTTCTTCTTCTTCTTCTTTCTCTTCTCCTTCGTTGTTTTTTTCTTCTCACTCTTTCTCTTCTTCTCCTTGTTCTTCCTCTTCCTTGTTTTTCTTCGGGGTTTCTCATTATTTTTCTTTCTCAATTCTCTCTTCCTTCTCCACGCATCCCTTGTCAATGTTTTCACGCAGGATCTAATTTGCATGCATTCCTTAACATCTTCTTAATTACCTCTTATAGTTTCTCATCAACTTCTCCCTAACAACTTTTTTTTTTTTTTTTTTTTTTTTTTTTTTTTTTTTTTTTTTTTTTTTACTTTTTCTTGATTTCTTTTTTTTTTTTTTTTACTTTTTTTTTTCTTCCTTGACTTAAGTTATTGTTTTTGTGTTCTCTTACGACCTCATTTACTCTTGTTTTTTTATTTTCTTTTGATTTACTTTGATTTTTGTTTTCTCTATTTTTCTTTAATCTTCTAGTTCTCTCGTTTGTATTTTCTTAATTGGTTTGTGTGTTTCTTTTTCTGATTTAATTATCAGTCTCTGTTTTCTATCTCTCTGTTTCTTCCCTTCAATAAAATGGCTTTATTTCTCCCTCCTTTGCACACCCTTTCTTATTGTCTCTCTTCCTCCTTCGTGTCTACTGCCTCACCTGCTTAAAGTTTCCCCCTCACTTCATTTATCACCTCTTTCCCCTCGTCCCCTTTATCATTTTTCTTTATCTCGCTCTTTTTTTCTTTTTTTTTTAATTCTCTCGCGAGGCTCTGACTCCTTAACACTTTTCTTCCCTCCTCTACTTCCCAGATTTCGTCCTCGCCCTCTTTCCCTTCGTACACTTTATCATTTTATTATATTTCCTGTTTTATAACTATTTTTTTTTCTCGCGATACTATGACTCCTTAACATTTTCCTTCCTTTCCTTCCGCTTCTTCTTCTTCTTCCTCTTCCTCTTCTTCTCGGGTTATGTCCTTGCCCTCTTTCCCCTCGTAAACTTTATCATTTTATTATAACTATTCTCTATTTTTTATATCCATTTTTTTTCAATTCTCTTCTTAACTCTTTCCTTTCTCTCCTTTCGTCTCTTCTTCTACCTTGTTCATATTTTTCTTCTTTTCGTCCTCGCCTTTATCATTTTATTATAACTATTCTCCTTTTTTTATATCTATTCTTTTTTTAAATTCTCTTCTTAACACTTTTCTTTTTCCTCTATTCGTCTCTTCTTCCACCTTGTTCTTCTTCTCCTTTTCGTCCTCGCCTTTATCATTTAAATTATAACTATTCTCCTTTTTTTTATATCTATTGTTTTTCAATTCTCTTCTTAACACTTTTCTTTCTCTCCTTTCGTCTATTTTTCCACCTTGTTCTTTTTTTCTTCTTTTCGTCCTCGCCTTTATCATTTGATTATAACTATTTTCCTTTTTTTTAATCTATTTTTTTTTTTTATTCTCTTCTTAACACTTTTCTTTCTCTCCTTTCGTCTCTTCATTCCACC
Source organism: Penaeus chinensis (assembly GCF_019202785.1). Lineage (NCBI taxonomy): Eukaryota > Metazoa > Arthropoda > Malacostraca > Decapoda > Penaeidae > Penaeus > Penaeus chinensis. The sequence continues at coordinate 20,892,954 of NC_061853.1, read as the reverse complement.
TTGTTCTTTTTTTTCTTCTTCTTTTCGTCCTCGCCTTAAGCATCTCGTTCTCATTACACTCTCCTTTCCCCTTGATGAGCATCGCCTCTTGCAAAATCCCTCATTACCTCGCCTCCCCCCCCCCCTTCTTTCCCCTCATTGCACCCCCCCCCCTCACCCCCTCACCCCATGTCCCATCCTCCATCATTAATCCGGGTACTGGGGCGCTCTCAGGAAGGGAGGAGGGGGGGGGGGTAGGAGAAGGGAGGGGGGATGAGGGAGAGAGGGTAGGAGAAGGGAGGGGGAGGGAGGGAGGGAGGGTAGGAGAAGGGAGGGTAGGAGAAGGGAGGGGGGGTAGGAGAGAGGAGGGGGAGGGGCATAATGTGTGTGTGTTGGAGGGGGTTGGGGAGGGGGAGGGGGAGAGGAGGAGGGGGGTTATCAGCAGAAAGCTCTCTATCGCCCACAGAGATTGACTCATCATCTGTCGACATCAAGGTGACAAGACTGAGGGAAATGAGGAGAGAAAGAGAGAGGAACGATGAGAGAGAAAGAGAGGAAAGGGGGAGATGAGAGGGAAAGAGAGGAACGAGAGAGACCTAGAGAAAAAGACAGAAACAAGAGAGATGAGAGAAAAAGATAGAAACAAGAGAGACGAGAAGAGAAAGATATAAACAAGAGAGACGAGGAGAGAAAGAGAGAAACAAGAGAGACGAGAGAAAAAGAGAGAAACAAGAGAGACGAGAAGAGAAAGAGAGAAACAAGAGAGACGAGAGAAAAAGAGAGAAACAAGAGAGACGAGGAGAGAAAGAGAGAAACAAGAGAGACAAGAGCAAAAGAGAGAAACAAGAGAGACGAGGAGAGAAAGAGAGAAACAAGAGAGACGAGAGAAAAAGAGAGAAACAAAAGAAACGAGAAGAGAAAGAGAGAAACAAGAGAGACGAGAGAAAAAGAGAGAAACAAGAGAGACGAGGAGAGAAAGAGAGAAACAAGAGAGACGAGGAGAGAAAGAGAGAAACAAGAGAGACGAGAGAAAAAGAG
>NC_061853.1:20811937-20814437 GCF_019202785.1 Penaeus chinensis | reverse complement strand
CAAAATGGATATTAAATCTATCCCACTACTGCTGAGTAATGAAGACTGTCTGTTGTCGTTTTCACTTGAATTTTTTTGTTTGTTTGTTTTTTGTTTCTTTGTATTGCACATAGATGGCTCCACAAGTGCTCAGCCTGCAAGGAGCCAATTAGTAAACCTACGTGACCTCACCTGGATGACCCTTCCGTCAAGTTTCCGGGAAACATTTTTTTGTTTTGTTTTGTTCTTAAGGTCGATGTTGTAATTGATCCTGGCAATATGGGTATTATGAAGTTATTTACAATACCAATTGTTTGAATAAAAATTATAACAACAGCAACAGAAAAAAAGGATAAAACAAAGAAAATCAATGAAAAAGGTAAAAAGGCAGGACAAGTAACTGATCCTTGGTGATGTGGAAAATACGATTAAAAAAATAATAGTAATAATAATAACAACGATAAAACAATGCAGAAGTGACACGTATGTTTGCCATCCCGGTATTAGGAGGTTAATGGAAGAGTGTGCTTATCTCCAAGAGACAGGTGATGCATAAATTATGTGACACTATACACGTGTGTGTGTGTGTGTGTGTGTGTGTGTGTGTGTGTGTGTGTGTGTGTGTGTGTGCATACATATATATATATATATATATATATATATATATATATATATATATATATATATATATATATATATATATATATATATATATATATATATATATATATATATATATACACACACATACATATCTATACACACACATACATATACATATACACATGGTGACAGTAGAACAATGCGCAATATACCGAAATATGTGAATAACTGAGATATCACTGTAAATTCGATTGTGTTAGAATTATTGTTCGCACTGAAGCTGTTTTCCAACTTGCTGCGGTTCTTATATTTATAGCACTAATCAAAATGTTACAGCCTCGCCAAAACATCTTGGGTCCGCCACCGTAAGAAATAACCTTTTGTCATGAAAATCTAGTGAGTGGATATTATTCTTTAGAAATGGAAAATGCAGATGATGTATAAAATCAGGGCGAATAATTTTGGGATGGATAATGCACCTTATGCTGAAATATGTGAATAACACATGCTCAAACTGTTCAAGGCAATCAACTCTCTGAGAATGTTAACTGAAAGTCACGAGCAATTTGGGAAATAAATTTGAAAAGTTCAGATTCCAACTAACCACACTTCCTCCATCCAAGTTGGGAATATTGCTTTCGTAATGATTATCTAAATTACTAACGGGATGCCTCAAATACCCATTTTCAAGAAGGAGGTCTTTTCTTTTATCTCCTCTGAATAGGAAATCGTTCTGTCTTTCCGTAACAATAACTCTCCCAGACTAGATATTCACGTTCGGGCTCCTCCTGGTCCATTTTTCTATTTCCTTTCCTTTCCTACGCCGAATCGACCAAGCGTCCATTCCTACCTGCTGCTCTTATACAACAATAGTACTCTCGTATTACATGACATTTGAATCGATATCTGGCCACCACAGAACCTTGAAAGTGTTGCCTAAATCAGGTGGATGTAGCGCGTTGCTTCAGCTTGTGAGAGAGTATCGTATAGTAATGGTATGGATTTACTTAACGTACAATGAAAGGGACTATTTACAAGAAGAAAGAACAAGAGGAAAATGTAAACACGTGAAAAATGTTAAGAAAAGAAAGAAAGAAGAAAAAGAAAAAGAAAGAATGTGCAAGTAGTGTAGTGTGAGTCATCAGTCAGACATTAGTTCTTTAAATAGAGACATTTGCATTACTCTCGCACAATTATATCTCATACTGCGAGACATACGCAGATATACTCTGTTATAATGTGTGTGTGTGTGTGTTTGTATGTATATATGTATATATATATATATATATATGTATGTATGTATGTATGCATATATATATATATATATATATATATATATATATATATATATATGTATGCATATATATATATATATATATATATATATATATATATATATATATATATATATGCATATATATATATATATATATATATGCATATATATATATATATATATATATATATATATATATATATATATATGTAAAAATGTATGTATGCATATATATATATATATATATATATATATATATATATATATATATATATGTATGTATGTATGTATGTATGTATGCATATATATATATATATATATGTATGTATGTATGTATGTATGTATGCATATATATATATATATATATATATATATATATATATATATATATGTATGCATATATATATATATATATATATATATATATATATATATATATATATATATATATGTATGCATATGTATATATAGATTGACAGATAGATAGATAGATACATCTATATATCTATATATCTACACACACACACACACACATCCATGCAGTTTTAGGCAAATACTAATCCTACTATAACTTCCTGAATCTGCAATGTAGATTCACATAGTTAATTTGAATTCTACCCGTGGTATATTGTTGATACAGCC
>NC_061853.1:20799437-20804437 GCF_019202785.1 Penaeus chinensis | reverse complement strand
TTTTTGTTTCTTTTCCGTTTCTTTTTCCGATTTTTTTTTCCTTTATGTATCTTTTCTTTTATCATTTTCATTTTCTCTTTCCTTTCGTTTTTTTTTCTCCTTTTCAAGACGACTTCTAGCGTTCGATCTTAACTGATTTTATCTATTTATTTATTCATATATTTACTTATTAATTTATTTATTTGAAACTGGAAGCCAACTTGAGGGAAAGAAACGGGAGAAAAACGAGGAAGAGTAAAAGTAAACAGGAGAAACTTGAATAAAAAAAGAAAGAAAATAAAATAAAAGAAAGAAAGATAGAAAGAAAGAAAGAAAAAGAAAAAGAAAGAAAGAAAGAAAAAATGTATATATAGAGAAAGAATGAAAGGATAGGAAGAGAGAAAGAAAGAACTGAAAAAGAAAGAAAGAATAGAAAGAATAAGAGAGAAAGAAAGAAAAGAAAGGAAGAGAGAATAAAAGAAAGAAAAAAAAGAAAGGAAAAAAAAAGAAAGAAAAGAAAGAAAAAAAAAGGAAGACAGAAAGACAGACAGAGAGAAATAACGTAAGAAAAGAAATCAAGAATAGGAAGAAAGAAATAACGAAAGAAAAGAAAGATAGAAATAACGAAAAAAGAAAGAAAGAAAGAGGGGGCGGGCGTTGCACTTGACTTCAAGTGGACGATTTTTTGTTTCACTTTTTGTTTTGTTTTGCTTCTGTTCGTTTCTCTTCTACTTTTTCTCATTTTCTTTTTTTCCCTGCCTTTTATCATTTTCGTTTTCTTTTATATTTTCCTATTTTTCAAAAAGACTTAGCTTTGATCTGAACTTAATTATTTATTTATTTATATATCTATTTATTCATATATATAATTATTAATTTATTTATTTACTCTCTTTGGGATTGAAAGTCAAGGATGTGTGAAGGAAAAAAGAGAAGAAAGGAAGGAAGGAAGGAAGGAAGAAGGGAAGAATGAAAGAGAAAGAAAGAAAGAAAAGAATTAAATAAATAGAAAGATAAAGAAAGAAAAATAGCGAGAAAGAACGAAAGAAAGAAAATAAATAAATAAATAAATAAAGAAAGAAAGAAAAAGAAAGAAAGAAAAAGAAAGAAAGTAAAAAGAGAAAAAGGAAGAAAGAAAGAGAGAAAGAAAGAAAGACAAAAAGGAAGAAAGAAAGAAAGAAAGTAAGAGAAAAAGAAAGATAAAAAGGAAAAAAGAAAGAAAGAAAGAAAGAAAAAGAACGAAGAACAAGAAGAAAAAGATAAAGCAAATAAAAAAAGAAACAAATGAAGAAGAAAAAAAGAAAAAGAAGAAACAAGAAAAGAAAAGGGAAAACAAAACAAAAATAAAGTTTAACGGAAGAGGAAGAAGAAGAAGAAGAAGAAGAAGAAAGCACTCGCCGTCCAAGGTCGAGACAAGAGATTAGTATAATAATAACAAGAAGAAGAAGAAAAAGAAGAAGAAGATAAAGAAGAGGAAGAAGAAGAAAAGGAGGAAAAAGAAGAAGAAGAAAAAGAAGAAACAAAATAGTAATAACAAGAAGATGAAGAAGAAGAAGACAGAGAAGAGGAAGAAGAAGAAAAAGAAGGAAAAAGAAGAAGAAGATGAAGAAAAAGAAAAAGAAAGAAAAAGAAGAAGAAGAAGAAGAAGAAAAAGAGGAAGAAGAAAGAGAAAAAGAAGAAGAAAAAGAAGAAGAAGAAAAAGAATAATAATAATAACAATAATAATAAGAAGAAAAATAATAATAATAATAACAATAATAATAAGAAGAAAAGGAAGAAGAAGAAAAAGGAGAAGATGAAGAAGAAGAAGAAGAAAAAGAAAAAAGAAGAGGAAGAAGGAAAGAAGAAGAAGAGGAAGAAAAAGAAGAAGAAAAAGATGAAAAGAAGAAGAAGAAGAAATTGATAAGAAGAAGAAGGAGAAAAAGAAGAAGAAATGAAGAAAAAGAAAAGAAAGAAGAAGAAAAAGAAGAAAATGAAGAAGAAGAAAAGAAAGAAGAAGAAGAGGAAGGAATAATAATAATAATAATAATAATAATAATAATAATGATAATAATAATAATAATAATAATAATGATAATAATAATAATAATAATAATAATAATAATAATAAGAAGAAGAAGAAGAAGAAAAAAGAAGAAGAGAAAGAAGAAGGAGAAAAAATAAAAAGGGGAGGAAGAAAAGAAGAAGAAGAAGAAGAAGAAAAGAAGAGGAAGAAGGAAAGAAGAAGAAGAGGAGGAAGAAGAAAAAGATGAAAAGAAGAAAAAGGAGAAAAAGAAGAAGAAAAAAAGAAGAAAAAAGAAGAAGGAGAAGAAAAGAAGAAGAAGAAGAAGAAGAAGAAGAAGAAGAAGAAGAAGAAGAAGAAGAAGAAAAAGAAGAAAAAAAAGAAGAAAAAATAAAAATATAAGTAAGGAAGCATAAGAAAAATAAAAATAAAAGTAAGGAAGAATAAGAAAAAGAGGAAGAGAAAGAAGAAGAAAACAAGAATAAGAAGAAAAGGAGGAAAAAAAAAAGAATGAGAAGAAAATTAAGAAATAAAAACAAAAACAAAAGAACAAAAGAAAAAAGGAAGTAAAAGAAAAAGAAGAAAAGAAGAAAAAATGAAATAAAGATAAAGAAAAAGATAAAGTAAAGATAAAGAAAAGAAAGAGACAAAGAAAAGAAGAAGAAGGTGCAAAAAGAGAAAAGACAAAGAAAATGAGAAGAGAAAGAATAATATGAGAAGTAAAAGGAAGAAGTAAAAATAAAAGTAAAGAAAAGGAGAAGAAGAAGAAGAAGAAGTAGAAGAAGAAGAAGAAGAGGTGAATAATAATAATGATAATAAGAAGAGGTGAAGAAGAAGAAGAAGAAGAGGTGAATAATGATAATGATAAGAAGAAGAGGTGAAGAAGAAGAAGAAGAAGAAGAAGAAGAGGTGGAATACTAATAAGAAAGACTCAGGTCGATTCCTTTTGTTCCAGAAGAAGAAGAAGAAGAAAAGGAAGGAAGAAGAATCAAAAGTAAAAAAGAGAAAATATAAGAAGTAGGAAAATAAGAAGAAAATATGAAAAATAAGACAGAAAGAACTCGTTTGCATTTTAAGGGAAAAGGGAAATTTTAAAAAGTTCGCATATCGATTCCTGTTAAAAACGAAGAAAAATAAAGCAAAAACGAAATAAAAATGATAATGAAATACACAGAAAAAAAATAGAAACAAATAACAAAAATATAAAAAGTTCACCTATCGATTAGAAAAAATAAAAGGAAATCGAAAGAAAAATGATAAAGAAAGAAAAGAAAAGAAAGAAAAAAGAAAAAAAATTATAAATGGTTCACTTTGCAAATCGATTCGTGTTGTTCCAGAAGCAGAAGAAAGAGAAAATGAAAAAGAAAAACAACAAAAAAAGTAAATAAAAAAAACCAATTAAAAGACAAAACAGAAAAGGAATAGAAAAAAAATAAATGAAACACAAATGGAAAAGTGAAATAAAAAAAGGCAGTCGAGTTCAGAGATCGGAGCTTCATTTTGCATATCGATTCGCGTTGTTCCAGCGGACTCGCGCTCACCAGGCCCTGTCACTTTATTGCTTGAGCCCGTTCATTACCTCCCAATTGCCTGGCCGCTGGTGTGTGCAGGTGGTGCTCTTCAGCTGGCAATTAGCGTGAAAGATAAAATTTGCTTTTCAGGGTTTTTTTTTCTGTTTTAAACGCTCGTTCTTTGTAACTAATTTGTGTTTTTTTTTGTTTGTTTTTTTTTTTTTTTTTTTTTTTTTTTTTTGCGAATGGGTGGACTGTCCTGTTTAGGGGTTTTGAGGTCTGATGGATTCTCTGTGTATGTTTTTTTTTCTGTTTGTTTGTCTTCCGCTCTGTTTGTCTGTCTCAGTCTCTGTCTGTCCATCCTCTCTCTCTCTCTCTCTCTCTCTCTCTCTCTCTCTCTCTCTCTCTCTCTCTCTCTTATCTCTCTCTCTCTCTCTCTCTCTCTCTCTCTCTCTCTCTCTCTCTCTCTCTCTCTTCCTCTCTCTCTGTCTCTCTCTCCCTCTCTTTCTGTGTGTGTGTGCTTATGTGTGTATGTGTGTGTGCGTGTGAGTGTGTGTGTGTGTGTGTGTGTGTGTCCGTGAAAGAGAAAGAGAAAGATAATAGAAAATATAAAAGTGTGTTTGTGTGCATACAAACAGGTGTGTTTATGTACTAATTCTATACCTGATACTTACATCTTATACACATCTTGTAAATAAAAGACATATAAGGTGGGATGATTGCATCTGAGGGAGAGGAAAAATACAATAAACCCACGTATTATACAAGAATTCATTTTTCATACTTCGTTCCTTGTGCGTAGAAACATGGGGAGTGCCGTCGACCTTAAGCGGCAGGAGGAAGGGGGAAAGGGGGAGGTGGAGGAGGAAGAGGAGGAGGAGAGGGGGAGGAGGGAAGGAAGAAGGGAGGAGGAGAGGGGGAAAGGACGAGGAGGGAAGGGGTTAGGGGGGGATGAGAGGGAGAGGAGGAGGAAAGGGGGGAAAGGAGGGAGGGGGGAAGGAGGAGGAGGAAGAGAAGGGATGGAAGAGGGGATGGAGAGCGAAAGGGAGAGGGGGAGGAGGATAAGGTGGGAGGGGAGCAGAGGGATGCTTAGAAGGCAAAGAGCCATAATATCTCGCTTTAAGGCCGCAGGTGAGTCTAGGAGCGGCATCTGAACGATCTTTAGAAGAGGTGCGTCTTTGCCGTTAATCGTGGTTAGACGTGGCTAAGGCCTGCATTCAGGGCCTAACCACGTTTATAAAGGACGTTGCGTATATTTTGTGGTAGTGGTCCTCTGCTTGAGGTTATGGGACAGGGAGGATAGGCAAGGGATGGAGGTTGAGAGGGAAGGAGGGAGGATAGGAGGGAGGGAAGAGGGGGATATGAGGAGAGAAGGGGGGCAGGAGAGAAGGAAGAAGGGAGGAGGAAAAGAGAAGCGAGAGGAAGAGAGGAGAGAAGGAAGATCAGGAGCAAGGAAAGATAAGCGGGAGGAAGAAAGGGAGAGGAGAGAAGGGAGAAATAATTAGGAA